>NC_056732.1:1456349495-1456496995 GCF_019279795.1 Protopterus annectens
TGATGTGGCTGGGCACTGTGGAGCCCTTTTGCCTAGGGCACCAGTTGACCTAAGGCCACTCCTGAAACCATTAAATTGAAAACTCATTTCATTGAAAATTAATTTAATAGAAAAGTGTAGAAGTTAATAGAAAGTATGCGATAATATCATTTCATATCAAAGGAGTTATTAGGGAAGTGAGTTTAGCAGAGTATTTCTTATCATAGAAGTTATTAGGGAAGTGTGTTTAGCAGAGTATTTCTTATCATAGGAGTTATTAGGGGAGTGAGCCTAGTGGAGTATTTTGTTATCACAGGAGTTATTAGGGGAGTGAGTCTAGCAGAGTATTTCTTATCATAGGAGTTGTTAGGGGAGTGAGTCTAGCAGAGTATTTCTTATCATAGGAGTTATTAGGGGAGTGAGCCTAGTGGAGTATTTCTTATCATAGGAGTTATTAGGGGAGTGAGACTAGCAGAGTATTTCTTATCATAGGAGTTGTTAGGGGAGTGAGTCTAGCAGAGTATTTCTTATCATAGGAGTTATTAGGGAAGTTAGTCTAGCAGAGTATTTCTTATCATAGGAGTTATTAGGGGAGTGAGCCTAGTGGAGTATTTCTTATCATAGGAGTTATTAGGGGAGTGAGTCTAGCAGAGTATTTCTTATAGGGGTTATTAGGGAAGTGAGTCTAGTAGAGTATTTCTTATCATAGGAGTTATTAGGGGAGTGAGTCTAGCAGACTATTTTTTTATCATAGGCATTATTAGGGAAGTGAGTCAAGCAGAATATTTCTTATAATAGGAGTTATTAGGGGAATGAGTCTAGCGGGGTATTTCTTTTAGAAGTTATTAGGGGATTGAGTCTAGCAGAGTATTTCTTATCTTAGGAGTTATTAGGGAAGTGAGTCTATCAGAGTATTTCTTATAGGACTTATCAGGGAAGTGAGTCTAGTAGAGTATTTCTTATCATATGAGTTATTAGGGGAGTGAGTCTAGCAGAGTATTTCTTATAAGAGTTATTAGGAAAGTGAGTCTAGTAGAGTATTTCTTATCATAAAAGTTATTGGTGAAATGAGTCTAGCAGAATATTTCTTATCATAGGAGTTATTAGTGGAGTGAGTCTAGCAGAGTATTTCTTATCATAGGAGTTATCAGGGAGTGAGTCTAGAAGAGTATTTCTTATCATAGGAGTTATTAGGGAAGTGAGTCTAGCAGTGTATTCTATCATAGCAGTTAATAGGGGAGTGAGTCTAGCGGAGTATTTCTTATCACAGGAGTTATTAGGAGAGTGAGTCTAGCAGAGTCTTTCTTATCATAGGCGTTATTAGGGGAGTGAATCTAGCAGAGTATTTCCTATCATAGGAGTTATTAGGGGAGTGAGTCTAGCAGAGTATTTCTTATCATAGGAGTTATTAGGGAAGTAAGTCGAAAAGAGTACTTCTTATCATAAGAGTTATTAGGGGAGTGACTCCAGCAGAGTATTTCTTATCATATGAGTTATTAGGGAAGTGAGTCTAGCAGAGTATTTCTTATCATAGCAGTTATTAGGGGAGTGAGTCTAGAAGAGTATTTTTTATCAAAGGAGTTATTAAGGGAGTGAGTCTAGCAGAGTATTTCTTATCATAGGAGTTATTAGGGAAGTGAGCCTAGCAGAGTATTTTTTATCATAGGAGTTATTAGGGGAGTTAGTCTAGCAGAGTATTTCTTATCATAGGAGTTATTAGGGAAGTAAGCCTAGCAGGGTATTTCTTATAGGAGTTATTAGGGAAGTGAGTCTAGTGGAGTATTTCTAATAGGTGGTATTAGGGAAGTAAGTCTAGTAGAGTATTTCTTATCATAGGAGTTATGAGGGGAGTGAGTCTAGCAGAGTATTTCTTATCATAGGAGTTGTTAGGGGAGTGAGTCTAGCAGAGTATTTCTTATCATAGGAGTTATTAGGGGAGTGAGTATAGCAGAGTATTTCCTATCATAGGAGTTATTAGGGAAGTGAGTCTAGCAGAGTATTTGTTATCATAGGAGTTATTAGGGGACTTAGTCTAGCAGAGTATTTCTTATAGGAGTTTTTAGGGAATTGAGTTTAGTAGAGTATTTCTTATCATAGGAGTTATTAGGGGAGTGAGTCTAGCAGCGTATTTTTATCATAGGACTTATTAAAGGAGTGAGACTAGCAGAGTATTTCTTATCATAGGAGTTGTTAGCGGAGTGAGTCTAGCAGAGTATTTCTTATCATAGGAGTTATTTGGGAAGTTAGTCTAGCAGAGCATTTCTTATCATAGGATGTATTAGAGAAGTGAGTCTAGCAGAGTATTTCTTATCATAGGAGTTATCAGGGGAGTGAGCCTAGCAGAGTATTTCTTATAGGAGATATTAGGGGATTGAGTCTAGCAGACTATTTCTTATCATAGGAGTTATTGGGGGAGTGAGTCTAGCAGAGTTTTTCTTATCATAGGAGTTATTAGTGGAGTAAGTCTAGCAGAATATTTCTTATCATAGGATGTATTAGAGAAGTGAGTCTAGCAGAGTATTTCTTATCATAGGAGTTATCAGGGGAGTGAGTCTAGAAGAGTATTTCTTATAATAGGAGTTATTAGGGAAGTGAGTCTAGCAGTGTATTTCTATCATAGCAGTTACTTGGGGAGTGAGTCTAGCAGAGTATTTCTTATCATAGGAGCTATTAAGGGAGTGAGTCTATCAGAGTCTTTCTTATCATAGGTGTTATTAAGGGAGTGAATCAAGCAGAGTATTTCCTATCATAGGAGATATTAGGGGAGTGAATCTAGCAGAGTATTTCTTATCATAGGCGTTATTAGGGAAGTGAGTCTAGCAGAGTACTTCTTATCATAGGACTTATTAGGGGAGTGACTCTAGCAGAGCATTTCTGATCATAGGAGTTATTAGGGAAGTGAGTCTAGCAGAGTATTTCTTATCATAGCAGTAATTAGGGGAGTGAGTCTAGCAGAGTATTTTTTATCATAGGAGTTATTAAGGGAGTAAGTCTAGCAGTGTATTTCTTATCATAGGAGTTATTAGCAAAGTTAGTCTAGCAGAGTATTTATTATCAAAGGAGTTAGTCGGGGAGTGAGTCTAGCAGAGTCTTTCTTATCATAGCTGTTATTAAGGGAGTAAGTCCAGTAGCGTATTTCTTATCATAGGAGTTATTAGGGGAGTGAATCTAGTAGAGTGTTTCCTATCATGGGAGTTATTAGGGGAGTGAGTCTAGAAGAGTATTTCTTATTATAGGCATTATTAGGGGAGTGAGTTGAGCACAGTATTTATCATAGGAGTTATTAGATGAGTGAGTCTACTAGAGTATTTCTTATCATAGTAGTTGTTAGGGAAGCAGTCTACCAGAGTATTTCTTACAGGAGTTATTAGGGAAATGAGTCTAATAGAGAATTTCTTATCATAGAAGTTATTAGGGGAGTGAGTCTAGCAGAGCATTTCTTATCATAGGAGTTATTAGGGAAAAGAGTCTAACAGAGTATTTCTTATCATAGGAGTTATTAGGGGAGGTAGTGTAGCAGAGTATTTCTTATCATAGGAGTTATTAGGGGAGTGAGACTAGCAGAGTATTTCTTATCATAGGAGTTATTAGGGAAATTAGTCTAGCAGAGTATTTCTTTTAGGAGTTATTAGGGAAGTGAGTCTAGTAGAGTATTTCTTATCATATGAGTTATTAGGGGAGTGAGTCTAGCAGAGTATTTCTTATCATAGGAGTTATTAGGGAAGTGAGTCTAGCAGAGTATTTCTTATCATAGGAGTTATTAGGGGAGTGAGTCTAGCAGAGCATTTCTTATCATAGGAGTTATTAGGGAAGTGAGTCTAGCAGAGTATTTCTTATCATAGGAGTTATTAGGGGAGTGAGTCTAGCAGAGTATTTCTTATCATAGGCATTATTAGGGCAGTGAGTCTAGCAAAGTTTTAGGGGAGTGAGTCTAGCAGAGTATTTCATATAGGAGTTATAAGGGGAGTGAGTCTTGCATAGTATTTCTTATAGGAGTTATTAGGGAAGTGAGTCTAGTAGAGTATTTCTGATAGTTGGTAGTAGGGAAGTAAGTCTAGTAGAGTATTTCTTATTATAGGAGTTATTAAGGGAGTGAGTCTAGCAGAGTATTTCTTATCATAGGAGTTATTAGAGGAGTGAGTCTAGCAGAGTATTTCCTATCATAGGAGTTATTAGGGAAGTGAGTCTAGCAGAGTATTTCTTATAGGAGTTTTTAGGGAAGTGAATTCAGTAGAATATTTCTTATCATAGGAGTTGTTAGGGGAGTCAGTCTAGCAGAGTATTTCTTATCATATGAGTTATTAGGGAAGTGAGTCTAGCAGAGTATTTGTTATCATAGGAGTTATTAGGGGACTTAGTCTAGCAGAGTATTTCTTATCATAGGAGTTATTAGGGTAGTGAGCCTAGCAGATTATTTCATATGATAGGAGTTATTAGGGAAGTGAATCTAGTAGAGTATTTCTTATTATAGGAGTTATTAGGGGAGTGAGTCTATCAGATAATTTCTTATCATAGGAGTTGTTAGGGAAGTGAGTCTAGGAGAGTATTTCTTATCATAGGAGTTATTAGGGGAGTGAGTCTAGCATGGCATTTCTTATTATAGGAGTTATTAGGGGAGTGAGTCTAGCAATGTATTACGGGAGTGAGTCTAGCATAGTATTTCTTATAGGAGTTATTAGGGAAGTGAGTCTAGTAGAGTATTTCTAATAGGAGGTATTAGGGAAGTAAGTCTAGTAGAGTATTTCTTATCATAGGAGTTATGAGGAGAGTGAGTCTAGCAGAGTATTTCTTATCATAGGAGTTATTAGGGGAGTGAGTCTAGCAGAGTATTTCTTATCATAAGAGTTATTAGGGGAGTGAGTCTAGCAGAGTATTTCCTATCATAGGAGTTATTAGGGAAGTAAGTCTAGCAGAGTATTTCTTATAGGAGTTTTTAGGGAAGTGAGTTTAGTAGAGTATTTCTTATCATAGGAGTTATTATGGGAGTGAGTCTAGCAGAGTATTTTTATCATAGGACTTATTAAAGGAGTGAGACTAGCAGAGTATTTCTTATCATAAGAGTTGTTAGCGGAGTGAGTCTAGCAGAGTATTTCTTATCATAGGAGTTATTTGGGAAGTTAGTCTAGCAGAGCATTTCTTATCATAGGAGTTATTAGGGAGTGAGCCTAGCAGAGTATTTCTTATAGGAGTATTAGGGGATTGAGTCTAGCAGAGTATTTCTTATCATAGGATTTATTGGGGGAGTGAGTCTAGCAGAGTTTTTCTTATCATAGGAGTTATTAGTGGAGTAAGTCTAGCAGAATATTTCTTATCATAGGATGTATTAGAGAAGTGAGTCTAGCAGAGTATTTCTTATCATTTTAGTTATCAGGGGAGTGAGTCTAGAAGAGTATTTCTTACAATAGGAGTTATTAGGGAAGTGAGTCTAGCAGTGTATTTCTATCATAGCAGTTACTTGGGGAGTGAGTCTAGCAGAGTATTTCTTATCATAGGAGCTATTAAGGGAGTGAGTCTATCAGAGTCTTTCTTATCATAGGAGTTATTAGGGAAAAGAGTCTAACAGAGTATTTCATATCGTAGGAGTTATTAGGGGAGTTAGTGTAGCAGAGTATTTCTTATCATAGGAGTTATTAGGGGAGTGAGACTAGCAGAGTATTTCTTATCATAGGAGTTATTAGGGAAATGAGTCTAGCAGAGTATTTCTTTTAGGAGTTATTAGGGAAGTGAGTCTAGTAGAGTATTTCTTATCATATGAGTTATTAGGGGAGTGAGTCTAGCAGAGTATTTCTTATCATAGGAGTTATTAGGGAAGTGAGTCTAGCAGAGTATTTCTTATCATAGGAGTTATTAGGGGAGTGAGTCTAGCAGAGTATTTCTTATCATAGGCATTATTAGGGCAGTGAGTCTAGCAAAGTTTTAGGGGAGTGAGTCTAGCAGAGTATTTCATATAGGAGTTATAAGGGGAGTGAGTCTTGCATAGTATTTCTTATAGGAGTTATTAGGGAAGTGAGTCTAGTAGAGTATTTCTAATAGTTGGTAGTAGGGAAGTAAGTCTAGTACAGTATTTCTTATTATAGGAGTTATTAGGGGAGTGAGTCTAGCAGAGTATTTCTTATCATAGGAGTTATTAGAGGAGTGAGTCTAGCAGAGTATTTCCTATCATAGGAGTTATTAGGGAAGTGAGTCTAGCAGAGTATTTCTTATAGGAGTTTTTAGGGAAGTGAGTTCAGTAGAGTATTTCTTATCATAGGAGTTGTTAGGGGAGCCAGTCTAGCAGAGTATTTCTTATCATAGGAGTTATTAGGGAAGTGAGTCTAGCAGAGTATTTGTTATCATAGGAATTATCAGGGAAGTGAGTCTAGCAGAGTATTTCTTATCATAGGGGTTATTAGGGGAGTGAGTCTAGTAGAGTATTTCTTATCATAGGTGTTATTAGGGAAGCGAGTCTAGCAGAGTATTTCTTATAGGAGTTATTAGGGAAGTGAGTCTAGTAGAGTATTTCTTATCTGATGAGTTATTAGGGGAGTGAGTCTAGCAGAGTATTTCTTATCATAGGAGTTATTAGGGTAGTGAGACTAGCAGAATATTTCTTATGATAGGAGTTATTAGGGAAGTGAGTCTAGTAGAGTATTTCTTACTATAGGAGTTATTAGGGGAGTGAGTCTAGTAGAGTATTTCTTATCATAGGAATTGTTAGGGAAGTGAGTCTATGAGAGTATTTCTTATCATAGGAGTTATTAGGGGAGTGAGTCTAGCATTGTATTTCTTATCATAGGAGTTATTAGGGGAGTGAGTCTAGCAATGTATTACGGGAGTGAGTCTAGCATAGTATTTCTTATAGAAGTTATTAGGGGAGTGAGTCTAGTAGAGTAGTTCTAATAGGTGTTATTAGGGAAGTAAGTCTAGTAGAGTATTTCTTATCAATGGAGTTATTAGGGGAGTGAGTCTAGCAGAGTATTTCTTATCATAGTTGTTATTAGGGAAGCGAGTCTAGCAGAGTATTTCTTATCATATGAGTTATTAGGGGAGTGAGTCTAGCAGAGTATTTCTTATCATAGGAGTTTTTAGGGAAGTGAGTCTAGCAGAGTATTTCTTATAGGAATTTTTAGGGAAGTGAATTTAGTGGAGTATTTCTTATCATAGGAGTTATTAGGGAAGTGAGTGCAGCAGAGTGTTTCTTATCATAGGACTTATTAAAGGAGTGATCCTAGCAGAGTATTTCTTATCATAGGAGTTAGTAGGGGAGTTAGTCTAGCCGAGTATTTCTTATCATAGGAGTTATTAAGGGAGTGAGTCAGTCAGAGTATTTCTTGTAGGAGTTATTAGGGAAGTTAATCTAGTAGAGTATTTCTTATCATAGGAGTTATTATGGGAGTGAGTTTAGCAGAGTATTTCTTATCATAGGCGTTATTAGGGAAGTGAGTCTAGCAGAGTATTTCTTATCGAAGTTATTAGGGAAGTGAGTCTAGTAGAGTATTTCTTATCATAGGAGTTATTAGGGGAGTGAGTCTAGCAGAGTATTTCTTATAGGAGTTATTAGGGGAGTGAATCTAACAGAGTATTTCTTATCATAGGAGTTATTGGGGTAGTGAGTCTAGCAGAGTATTTTGTTATAAGTTATGCAGGAAGTGAGTCTAGCAGACTATTTCTTATCATAGGAATTATTAGGGAAGTCAGTTCTAGCAGAGTATTTCTTATCATAAGAGTTATTAGGGGAGTGAGTCTAGCAGAGTATTTCTTATCATAGGAATTATCAGGGAAGTGAGTCTAGCAGAGTATTTCTTATCATAGGGGTTATTAGGGGAGTGAGTCTAGTAGAGTATTTCTTATCATAGGTGTTATTAGGGAAGCGAGTCTAGCAGAGTATTTCTTATAGGAGTTATTAGGGAAGTGAGTCTAGTAGAGTATTTCTTATCTGATGAGTTATTAGGGGAGTGAGTCTAGCAGAGTATTTCTTATCATAGGAGTTATTAGGGGAGTGAGCCTAGCAGAGTATTTCTTATAAGAGTTATCAGGGGAGTGAGTCTAGCAGAGTATTTCATATCATAGGATTTATTTGGGGAGTGAGTCTAGCAGAGCATTTCATATAGGAGTTATTTGGGAAGTGAGTCTAGCAGAGTATTTCTTATAGGAGTTATTAGTGGAGTGCGTCTAGCAGAGTATTTCTTATCATAGGAGTTATTAGGGAAGTGAGTCTAGCAGAGTATTTCTTATCCTTGCAGTTATTAGGGAGGTGTCTAGCAGAGTATTTCTTATCATAGGAGGTTTTAGATGAGTGAGTCTAGCAGAGTATTTCTTATCATAGGAGTTATTAGGGACGTTAATCTAGCAGAGTATTTCTTATAGGAGTTATTAGAGAAGTGAGCCTTGTACAGTATTTCTTATCATAGGAGTTATTAGGGGAGTGAGTCTAGCAGAGTATTTTTTATCATAGGTATTATTAAGGAAGTGTGTCTAGCAGATTATTTCTTATAAGAGGTACTAGGGAAGTGAGTCTAGCAGAGTATTTCTTATAGGAATTATTAGGGGAGTGAGTCTAGCAGAGTATTTCTTATGGGAGTTATAAGGGGAGTGAGTCTAGCAGAGTATTTCTTATCATAGGAGTTATTAGGGACGTTAATCTAGCAGAGTATTTCTTATAGGAGTTATTAGAGAAGTGAGCCTTGTACAGTATTTCTTATCATAGGAGTTATTAGGGGAGTGAGTCTAGCAGAGTATTTTTTATCATAGGTATTATTAAGGAAGTGTGTCTAGCAGATTATTTCTTATAGGAGGTACTTGGGAAGTGAGTCTAGCAGAGTATTTCTTATAGGAATTATTAGGGGAGTGAGTCTAGCAGAGTATTTCTTATGGGAGTTATAAGGGGAGTGAGTCTAGCAGAGTATTTCTTATCATAGGAGTTATTAGAGAAGTGAGTCTAGCAGAGTATTTCTTATCCTAGCAGTTATTAGGGGAGGTGTCTAGCAGAGTATTTCGTATCATAGGAGTTTTTAGATGAGTGAGTCTAGCAGAATATTTCTTATCATAGGAGTTATTAGGGACGTTAGTCTAGCAGAGTATTTCTTATAGGAGTTATTAGAGAAGTGAGCCTTGTACAGTATTTCTTATCATAGGAGTTATTAGGGGAGTGAGTCTAGCAGAGTATTTTTTATCATAGGAGTTATTAAGGGAGTGCATCTAGCAGAGTATTTCTTATGAGTTTTTGGGGGAGTGAGTCTAGCAGAGTATTTTTTATCTTTGGAGTTATTAGGGAAGTGAGTCTAGTATAGTATTTCTTATCATAGGAGTTATTTGGGGAGTGGGTCTTGCAGAGTATTTCTTATCATAGGAGTTATTAGGGGAGTGAGTCTAGCAGAGTATCTCTTATCATACGAATTATTAGGGGAGTGAGTCTAGCACAGTATTTCTTGTCATAGGAGTTATTAGGGGAGTGAGCCTAGCAGAGTATTTCTTATTATAGAAGTTATTAGGGGAGTGAGTCTAGCAGAGTATTTCTTATCATAGGAATTTTCAGGGGAGTGAGTCTAGCAGAGTATGTTTTATAGGAGTTATTAGCGGAGTGAGTTTACCAGAGTGTTTCTTATAGGAGTTATTAGGGAAGTGAGTCTAGTAGAGTATTTTTTATCATAGGAGTTATTACCGGAGTGAGTCTAGCAGAGTATTTCTAATCATAGGCATCATTAGGGAAGTAAGTCTAGCAGAGTATTTCTTATCATAGGAGTTATTAGGGAAGTGAGTCTAGCAGAGTGTTTTTTATCATAGCAGTTAATAAGGGATTGAGTCTAGCAGAGTATTTCTTATCATAGGAGTTATTTGGGGAGTGAGTCTAGCAGAGTATTTCTTATCATAGGTGTTTTTAGGTAAGTGAGTCTAGCAGAGTATTTCTTATGGAGTTATTAGAGAAGTGCGTCTAGTAGAGTATTTCTTATCATATCAGTTATTAGGGGAGTGACTCTAGCAGACTATTTATCATAGGAGTTCTTAGGGGAGTGAGTCTAACATAGTATTTCTTATAGGAGTTATTAGTGAAGTGAGTCTAGCAGAGTATTTCTTATCATAGGAGTTATTCCGTGAGTGAGTCTAGCAGATTATTTCTTATCATAGGAGTTATTAGGGGAGTGAGTCTTGCAGAGTATTTCTTATCTTAGGAGTTATTAGGGAAGTGAGTCTAACAGAGTATTTCTTATAGGAGTTATTAGGGAAGTGTGTCTAGTAGAGTATTTCTTTTCATAGGATCAGGTTCAAATATATATGAGAGATGCAACTATTTAGCCAAACTGGAGGTTGAGCTCTCTCATCTCAAAACTGGTGTAACCAGTCAGGAGGAGAAGGTAACCTCACACAACACAATTCCAGTATCACATAGTCCCACCACATCAGCAAACCAAACACATAAATACACAAAAACATACTCGGAGGCTCTAAATAAAAATCTACCTAAGCAACAGAGACCACCAAAGCATACATCCAAGCAAACGCTACCTCAAAACAAAACACACACAACACATAACCCACAAAGTCAGTGTGCCAAGCAGACACAGCCCTTAAGGCTGAATAACACACCTGATACTCTTGTTATAGGTGACTCTATTGTCAGACACACTGATGTCCCGCTCACCAGGCTGAATAAAGAGAAGGTCACGGTGAGCTGCCTGTTGGGTGCTATGATCCGACACATAACGCAAGCACTCAGGTCACTCCAAAGCAAATACAAATATGACTCAGTCATTGTACATGCTGGTGTGAATGACCTGAGATGTACCTCCCTGGACTACATGAAAAAAGACATAGAGGAGCTCTCTGATCATGTAGCCCAGGCTGGTATGACCCTGACCTTGAGCAGCATCTTACCCTCACCTAGAATGATGCCACAGTACAAAGACAAAATGATCGATTTTAACAATTGGCTAAAATTTTGGTGTCATTCAAAGGGGATCCAGTGTCTGTCAGTCTGGGATGACATGCTCGACAAGCCACATTGCTTCGCTAGGGACGGCTTGCACCTGTCACCACTGGGCTTTTGGATATTGTCAAAGGCTTTTGCCACCCCCATAGTGCCTTTTTTAGGCAAGGCTCAAAAGTCAAACCCACCGCCATAGACAGCACAAGGAACAAGAAACTAAGGGTAATGCTGCTAAACGCCAGAAGTCTTAACCTCAAGATGCACGCACTCGAAGCTCTCCTCAGTATGGAGAACATCGATATCTGTGCAGTGACAGAAACCTGGTTCAAGGCTCCAGAGAGCACCCCAGCACTACCAGGCTATACCTCGTATCATGCTTTTCGGCCCCAAAACCCGGACCGAACCACAAAAGGAGGGAGTTTCCATATTTATCAAGGATATCCACACCTCCAGGTTAGTGGCATTGCAGTATCGGAGACCATCCATGTGCAACTAACAGTGGGCAAGACTGCTTTTCAGTTTATAGCATCCTACAGACCACCCTCTCAAAGTCAGGAATCCCATTTGGCCTTTCTGAAAACATTGGAGAACATGAAGATCTCTCCGAACACCATTATATTGGGCGACTTCAACTACCCAAACATTGACTGGGAGCACTATTCAAGCCCCAGCACCTTAGCCCAAAGATTCCTGGAAATTATAAACTCAAATGCTATGGAACAACTAGTCACCACTCCCACAAGAGGGGACAACATACTAGACCTGATTATTACCAACATGGGGACTCTATGCTCCACACCAGAAATATATCCCTCATTGGTAATATCAGACCATAAATTAATTTCACTGGATGTCCACATCCCGACCTCACCCCCAGCCCAGAAAACCACAGTGAAAAACTTCTCAAAAGCAAACTTCTTACTTCTCAAAACCGAAGTGGAATCCTTCAAGGCCCCAGGGCCAGTGGAAACTACAGCCCAAACTGCAGAATCCTATATAAATGCATTCTACGGGCATCTCCAGGAATGCGTGGATCATGCTATCCCAAACAAAACCAAGACCCAATCATCCAAAGGCAAGCGTCCAGTCTGGTGGACCCTTGCCATAAATAAACTGTGCAACAGAAGGAGGAAGCTACTACATGATAGAGCAAAATCCCTAATAGGGAAGGCATCTCTGATCAGTACTAGCAAATAATTACGATCCCTCATAAAATCATTCAAGGCCAGCTTCGAGAGAAAAATTGCACAGGACACCAAAGACAATCATAAGGCTTTTTTCAGTTATGTTAGAAACCTGGGATGCAACTCCCAGACTTGTTCTGAGTTGATTCTAAATGACAAAAAATACACTGAACCCACAGACATCGCCAATATCCTGGCAGACAGGTTCAGTGCAAACTCTCCCCCCTCCCCCCCAAAAGAGCAAGTATCTATCCCAACAGAGGGCTGCCTCCCAAACATCTCAGATGCTCAGGTGAAGACTGCCCTCTCCAAAGCAAAAAACACTGCTTCCATGGGACCAGATGGCATCCCAGGTTGCATCCTACATGAACTACAAGAGGAACTAATCCCTCAAATAAATCAGCTATACAATCTCAGCCTCACTACAGGATATGTGCCCACAGAATGGCGTACAGCAAAAGTGGTCCCACTCCACAAAGGTGGAGCCTCTACGGACCCTGGAAACTATCGCCACATAAGCCTAACTATCTTAGTCTGCAAGGCTATGGAGAGGATCATCATGGAGCTCATAATCAAAGACATTGGGGACCTACAGACACTAGATCCTACCCAGTTCGGCTTTGTCATGGGCAGATCCTGTCTTTTGAACCTGGTTGACTTCTTTGAAACAGTCACCAAAGCCATAGATGAAGGGAAGGTAGTCCACACAGCCTATCTGGACCTTGCAAAGGCATTTGACACAATGCCCCACTCGGGCATCATAGATAAGCTATCCAGATTAAATATAAACCCCTATGTCACAAGATGGGTCGCAAACTGGCTGAAAGACAGAACCCACACAGTGAGAGTTGCTGGAGCCATGTGAGACTCGAAACCGGTCACAAGTGGCATCCCACAGGGTTCTGTCCTGGGACCACTCTTGTTCGGTATATACTTTTCCGAGGTACAGGCAAACGTGGGAGGACTATGGCTCACCAAGTTCACAGACGACTGCAAACTGGGCGCCATAATCAACTCACCAGCTGACACAAACGTCCTTCAAAAAGGTCTCACAGAGACAGATAACTGGTGCCAGCACCATGGTTTAAAGCTAAATGCCAAAAATTGTATAGTCATACCCTTTGGCAAAAACAATGTGCCCACAAATTACCACATAGGTGGAAACCCATTAAGTACAGAGAAAGTTATTAGGGACCTGGGGACCCAAGTTGATAGCAATCTCTCCTTTGAAAACCACATTGCCAAAGTGGTTAGAAAGGCCTTCTACATAGCCCACCTCATCATGAAGGGTTTCACATCTAGATCAAGAGAGGTAATCGTGCCCCTCTATTCATCCCTCATCAGGCCCATCATAGAATACAATACCCCTTTTGGGATGTACCTTACCCGACACCTGCAGCAATTAGAAAGACCCCAAAAGTATCTCACCAAGAGGATCAAGGGTCTCAAACAGATGCCATATGCTGCTCAGTTAAAAAAACTCCAGCTCTACTCAGTTGCATACCGCCTACTTTGAGGCGATCTATGCCTGACATACAAAGCTATGTCAAATCCATAATTAATGGACATGCTCCACCTCAGTAAATCTAAATCCCTTAGAGCCACACGCTCGAGGGACTTGAACCTCAGCACAGAAATAAATAGAACTTGCTGGAGGGACAGGTTCATAACCCAGAGGCTCCCTTCGCTCTGGAATAGAATTCCAGTTCATGTGAGGCAGAGCACCTCACTGAATCTCTTCAAGAAGAATCTCGATAAGTGGATGGGGGATCGTATGTTTGTCCCAGGGATTACTCCCGTGTCACTATTAGACAGAGGCACAGTAAACTAAACCTTAAAAAGGGCACAGTATACTAAAATCAAGGGGTAGCGTAAGCCATACAGAATCGGGCTAGGCTTATAATTGTCCCAGGGCAGATAGCCTAGTATGAACCTATGAACCTATGAACCTATTAGAGAAGTGAGTCTAGTAGAGTATTTCTTATCATAGGAGTTATTAGGGGAGTAAGTCTAGCAGAGTGTTTCTTATAAGAGTTATTAGGGGATTGAGTCTAGCAGAGATTTTCTTATCATAGGAGGTATTAGGGGAGTGAGTCTAGCTGATTATTTCTTATAGGAGTTTTTGGGTAGTGAGTCTAGCAGAGTATTTCTTATAGGAGTTGTTAGGGGAGTGAATCTAGCAGAGTATTTCTTATCATAGGAGTTATTAGGGGAGTGAGTCTAGCAGAGTATGCATGGATTGCAATGATCAGTATCATGTTGTACCCCCTATCTCTAGATGTTGTGTTTTCTCTCCATTTGGTAGAGCCCAAAAGGCCTTTTCAAATCTCCTCTAAATCCTTGATACTTTGAGGAATTGAACTCTATGGTTATAAAATGAAATTGTGTTCTATAACTGAGGGAATTTCATAGTGTAGTACAAACTTGGACTTGCAGCATCTTCAATGGTTCACTAATATATCAATCTATCTTGAAGAATTTATTAGGATCAGAGTAGCAGATAACTTTTTTTTGTTTTTGGGGGGAGAACATCTAGGTAAGTCATTAACTTTCATCAGGGAGAATAGATTTAAAACTGAAAAGTATGTCAGGACAAAGGCCCAAAATCAGGGACTATTTTTAAATGTCACTCTAATTCACTTAGAAAGTGAACAGAATAATGAATTTTCCATCAAATTATATTTTCTGGGGTTCCCATTCAGAAGCCTGAAACATCATAAGCCTGAAAATCAAAATCCTGAAACCAAAAGCCTGAAAATTCAGAATCCTGAAAACTCAAAATCCTGAAAGCCCAAAATCCTGAAAGACCAAAATCCTGAAACTCAAAATCCTGAAAACACAAATAATGCTAATATGTCACTATAAAGACACTAATATCTACCAACTGACCCTGACCCTAACCCTAACCCTAAGGTCCGTCACTATCGCACACTCACCTGACCCGCGCCCTAAACCTAACTCACTTAAACCGCCCCTAACCCCAATATTTGTCACTATTGCATACATGCCTAACCTGCGCCCTAACCCTAACTCACTTAAACCGCCCCTAACCCTAAAATAAAACCAACCGCACACTTACCTGACCCCAACGCATGACCTAACACCACAGGGCTAACAATAGCAAAGCCACAATGACATCAGTATGTCTATCAGGATTTTGGGCTTTCAGGATTTTGAGTTTTCAGGATTCTGAATTTTCAGGCTTTTGGTTTCAGGGTTTTGATTTTCAGGCTTATGATGTTTCAGGCTTCTGAATGGGAACCATTTTCTGGACAATAACAAGTATGAAACTCTAATACTAGCATTATTGCTTGACTTTAATTCTTTGGTGATGTACCAGAAAATAAAAACAAATGTTTACAAGGGAAAATATAAAAAATATGATGAAAAAATTAGGGATGTTGTGCAGAATGAGGGACAGTTGAGAGGTATGTCTCAAATCCTTTCAATGTGAAACAAATAGCAGAACCTGCTATGATAAAGACTGACAAACACATAGGTAAATGAACAGACACATGCAGACAAAGGAGTACTGCAGTCACTGATGCATTGCCCAATGCACAATTAACGGCATTACACCACTCTTTTTTACTTTTAGAGTTGAGTGAGTCACTTATGAGCCCAGTGAAGATGATGGCTGTTTTTTAGCAGAGCTGTACTCTCCACACACAGCCTTTATCTGTGGATCACAGTAGAGGAACCTTAAACCCTCATAAGTATAAATTTGGAAGAAAGTAGCTTCAAGGAAGAGAAAATGCTCAAATGGAGGCCATTGTGGAATATGAAGTAGATAGCATGTTGCTAATGCTGACTGACATAACCATGGAAACACATGACCTAATAAAAGAAGATAATGGAGATCAGGAGCAAGAACTACCATAAACATAAATATGTTTACTGTTGCCATAGTGATATCTTAAAAGTGAGGCATATTAGAAAATTATGTTATGGTGATGTAGTTGAAGTTGTTTAATGTGATAGGAGGAATTAAAATTTGGAGGGCTATTGTTTAACCTTTTTTGTTATATAAAATGTACATTAATGTTTAAATTATTTCCTGAAGAAGTTCCACTACAATTTAATAAAAGAGGAATGAAAGAGTTCAAATAATAGTGCCCTTATTCCATTTCTTGACTGGTAGTGGCAGTTCAGCTGGGTTTTTGTGTGGTGTTCGGATTATTCAATACCTTGGCTTCAGGTGTGCTTACCTAGTGTTTTCGTGTACCAGTTGAGATGGCTTTCCTTTTGTGATGAATGGCAAATAAGAACAGTGAGTTCCCCGGATTCAATAATGGAATTTAGAATACAGGGATTGAAGAGGATTGCAACTTTAACCTTAGTGTCTATTCCGTTCCTTCTGAGCTACAAGTTTTTACTGAGACCTTTCACTGTAACTTTCAAAAAATGCAGTCCACCGTAGAATGGTTTATCAAAAAAGACAGTTGTATTAATTCTAGTGATTGTGGAGTTATATCATTTTCACCAGGAAATTCAACCATTTCCAATACACAGACTGTTGTTGGTAGTCCAAGTGTTAGTGGCAACAATTCTCTTTGGAGGTTTGTACAAAGCCCTGAAGTTAATCCTTTTGGTCATTCTGGATTTACAACTGCATCATTTGGAGCTGATTCAACATGTGACACCACTATGAACTTTAAGTCCTTGATATTTAATTTGGAGAAAAAAACTTTTGAGGTATAAAACTTTAGAATATGATAATTTTTATTTGTGTAGGTGTCTAGAGTTACAGCAAGTACTGAAAGGCTTGTGAGTATATAAGTTTCCAAATGATGTTTCTTGATAAGACAACATTTATCAAAAATTAGGTAACTATATAATGACACTGGTTTAGAATCTATTAAAAAATTAGTAGTCTACAATGAGAACCAGTTAGCTGCTATTAAAACAGATATTATGCAGCTAAATTAATTTATCAAACATAAACAATTTTTGGTGTTCAGTTCTTTATATGACAAAATAGGTATCAAATTAGATAGATATATTGCCACACAAATACAAAAGAGGAACAAAAAGCTGCAAAGGGATACTCTGCCTTATTTAAATTGTCAAGGCTATCCCCTTAACATAAGACAACGGTTTAATTTTTTTAGTCGAACGCCTCCTGCTGGAGTTACAAGTACTGGATTTGGTATGAATCAGTTAGATGAATGTTCCATTGATGTTCCCACCCATGGTTCTCCTTCTCTTGATGCCAATATTAGATTGGATCCTGTAGCCGTATCTGTCACCATTGAATCAGCTGAACCTAGTGTGAGTCGGACTTTATCACCAGTTTTTCAGATGGGGGCCAGATCAAATCACAAATTAACAACAACAGAGGAAAAAGAAAAGGAAGATGAAGGGGTAAAGGCTGACAATGGAGAATCAATTTGTGCTGCTTGTCCAGTCTACAATTTATCTTCTAATGTTTTTTTTTTCTACAGACAAACAATATTTTGGAAAAAGGATTCACGGTTATTCATACTAAAATGGTTCAATACACATATTTCATTACTGGCTTTACATTATTTCTTCATAAACTTAATCTTAAATATTTATTGTATGATGTGAATAAAGATTAATCTAGTTGTCTCTTAAAAAGCAAAGTCTCTTTAATCCATCATTGAAAATACTCTAAAAGTTTGTAGTAAAGCATGGGAATGTGATTTTTCTGTAGTGTAGTGGTGATAGTACAGAACAAATATGAAAGTAAAATGGTACAAATGTTAAGTAACCAAAATCCTTACAGCAAAATTAGTAAGAATTTTGTTAAGAACTGTTATAAACAGGGAGGTGTCACTCTATTTGAATTGTTCAATAGTAGATGCATAGAATTTTCAATATTAGAATATCTGACTGTTGAACAACCTAAACTAGGGAGTATTTTTGGTATGCTAAAAACCCATAAGGACCACAGCAACCCTCCATACAGGCCTATTGTATCAGCTCCTAGACATGAGGCAGTCACTTTAACAAATTTCCTACATAAACTTTTAAACCCTTTAGTTCAGAATAGTCAATACTATTTAAAGACTCCTGGACCTTGCTCAGTGAATTAAAACATTACATTTTTACAGGTGATGATGTCATGCTTTGTACACTGGACATTAATTCCCTTTATTCCAGTATCAATCAGAATGAAGAACTTGAATTTTTGAGTTTATATCTAGAAAAGTTTGTCAATTTGATCAAAACCTTTATTTATATGATTACTGTCCTAATGGAAGTAGTGTTAAAACATTTTTTTTCTTTTGGTAGAGAGATATAGTATTGCAGTGGGGGCTACAGTAGCCCCTCATTTGCAAACTTAGTAATGTGCTGGTGGGAATGGTGGTATTTAAAAAATGTGCTATAATTTAAGTTAGTTAAGTTTTATAAATGATACATAGATGACCTCTTTTTCTTATTTGGGCAGGTACCCTTGAAGAGTTGCAGCAATTTGTTTTACAGATTAATAGGAGCGTGAAGTGGTTAACTGTACTACTGCATCATTTTTGGATTTGGATATCAGTTTAGATCACCACTTACCAGTGGCGGCTGGTGACTTCATATCAAAGGGGGGGCTGCAGGAGACAGCTGAATGGGTGGGGTCAATGGTAAGGGGTGTGGCCAACTAAAAATGGGAGGAGCTATGCTCAAAACCACAAAAATTAACTAAATACACTGCTCTGGGTGCCAAACCGTCATTATGAGAGTCCAATCAAGACAAAATGAGGTGTGGAAGAATACAAATATTTCAATGCATTGGCTGCATGACAGCTTACTTAATATCTAGATGGAAACAAAAAGGTTGTGAGGGATGAAAAAATAAATTACTTTTTAAATACATTACTGGAATGCCAGTCCAAATCAAGTATAAGAAAAATAAGCAGCACTCAATTCAAACCACTTCTTGCACTGCAGTTCTAATTATAATTTATATTCATCTTTATTAAAGTACCAAGTAACATGCTGAAAGTAGAAATCTCTGATGCCCCCACTTGTAAAAATGTTTCTTATCCAAAAAAAGACCTGCTGCCTGACAACTATCTACTTGTTTCATGGGGAAAACATGATCAAAGTAAAAAATGAAAAGCAAACAAGAAATTAGCTCAAGATACATTGCTTAAAAGGATTACTGTACAGGTTATGGACCACACGATTGGCATTCTGTTTAGTTTACAGGTAAGGCCTGCAGAGATGATTGGAAGTCTCCAAGTGTAATGGGCTTCTTAAAATAATGTAATCCTGTCCTTTATTACAAATACTGTCATATGCATTTCAATACCCAAGGCTTATACATTATCTAGTTAAGTATTCTCTACATGGCAACAACAGGAAAGGCTTTCAATGTTGGCAATTCTTTAACAGTATGCTTATTAAAGCTTACTTGCATCTTACAATCTCAGCCAAGCTTACCTGATGGTCATTAAAGTATTGCTACTTAAACACAGAGCAACAGGCACTTTGAGTAATAAGCATAAATCAACAGTGCAAAAAATATGACAGAAACCAGACCATTCTGCAAAAATCAAGGACAGATGAAAAGCCACTCTAGTACTTGTGTCTACCTTGGATGGGGGGGATACTCTGCACATTTACACTGTATAACTACTCCTTGCCTTGCTTCGACACATCCAGAGTCACTACATGGGGGAGTGGGGTGCAACAAGTATGTCACAATTTGAAATGTCTTAGACTGACTGTGATGGCCCTGACACATTTGTCATACCTCTCAACCTCAGAGCAAGAAATCTGAACAAAGCCATACAAAGAAGTGGGACAAAGGCCCAAAAATAAGGACAATTTTAAATATTGATCTTATAGCCTTAGAAAGATAATAGAATAGGTCTTGCATTAGTATGAATTTTCTGAATGGTATGAAATCTGAAACTCAAATGTCTGTCATTATTTTCTAACTTCAGTCTTTAATGATTTGTTACTAATTTGCCAAAAAAACACAATTTTATGAAAAATGGACCAAAAATGTTACGTAAAAATATAACATAGCCACACAATACAGCTGGGAACCTGTCAAAGAAGGGACACTTTAATATTAGTACTGCTAACTTGAGCAGCTGACAAAATAAAATAATCTACATGCATTTCTGAAATAAAAGTAATCTATAACTCTGATTATTACAGTTATTTCTTAATTGTAAACCCTCCCTGTTTTCTTCCAAAATTGCTATTTTGCGGAGGGATTATTAGGGGGAAGAGCAACAATTTGAGCCAAAATCAGGGACAGTTGAGAGGTTTGGCTATGCCTAATTCTATAAAGCAATTTATTTGCATGTACCTCTCAACCTGTTAATGCAATAAATCTGGACAAGGCCAAATATATTGGGGGGACATATAAACAGTACTAAAAACTGCTCTTGTATAAACTGAGACAGTTGATAGAACAACAGGTCTTACTTTAGCATACATTTTTCTGAAGGTTATGAAGTCTGAAACTCAGTGTGTCATTATTTAGTGAGTTAAGTCCTAAATGATTTGCCAGAAAACCACACATTTTATGAGGAACAAACCAAAGATATGAAGCAAAAATCTATTCATTCTTTGAAAATCTGGACAGTTGGGAGGTATAGTTCAGCTGGGGCTGCCTAAGTTTGCCGCCCTTCCCCCTCACAAAACCATGGTCGAATGGAGCCTCCCCTGCAGCCATTCCAATGATCCATTACTTGGTTATTTCACTCCATTTACCATAAACATTAATGTGCATACTGATTTACTTCTATGATGATTTGGACTTCATTTGAAAGTTTTATTTTGCATTTTACAGCACAAACACTAAGACATTTGCTAAACAAACTTAGCATTAAAACTTCTCTGCCCTTGAAACTCACATTAATTGAAACAGCATTGAAACCCACATTCAAAGAAAATACATTTTACCAGTGGCAGATAAATATTAATTCTGGGCTGTTTTCAAATCATAGGCCCCTTGCATATGAAACATACATGTGCTCTTTGATACACCTTCCTATTGTTTTGAACATTTTTCCAGTAAACTATGAAACAAAACGCATGCACCAATAATGACAAAACTGCCCAATTCAGAACATCTTTCCAGTAAACAATGAAGCAAAATGCATGCACCCATAATGACAAAACTGCCCAGTTCAGAACATTTCCATCATAAAAGTCTACTCAAACTTCTACAGTCCACCATTATCAGTAAATATGCACAATTCTACAGTCCACCATTATAAGTAAATATACACAATCTCTGAAGAAGTAAAAAAAGTCATCTAAATAATTCCACATTAAATAAATCTGTAACTAATGAAGAGGTTGCTGCTAGCAAACACCTTTATATTTCATGGTTTCATCGAAAAATAAAGTGTCTGATGTCCCTGAGGAATAAATTGCCTATATTACATTAAAAATGATAAGATAGTAATATTGCAATAGGAAATGGATGGCAAACTGGTAACAGGCTCATAGTTAGTATCTTAACTTTTTCAGTACGGCAGCATTCACCCCTTGTGGGAGTAGAACCAACAACCTTCTGCATCAAAAGCAAGTACACAACCGGTTGTGCTATTAACAATGCAAGCTGACTTAGCATAAGCAGCACTAAACTTCTCTTCCCCTGCAGCCCTCAGCTCCTTGTAAAATCTACTCAATATTAAACTGCATCTCAGCTTTGCAGCACAAGAAATCTGGAAAAAGCCAAATTTATTGGGGGGGGGGGTCAAAAGCCCAAAAAACAAGGACACATTAAACATTGCTTGTATAATCTTGGAAAGTTGCTAGAATAAAATGCTGTGTTACCACCATACATTTTACTGCCAAGGTCCCTGTGCAAAAGAGTCAGCGCAACATACCACTATGCCAAATCAGCTGCTTTGTGAAAGAAAAATGCTGTGTTACCACCATACATTTTACTGCCAAGGTTCCTGTGCAAAACAGTCAGAGCAACATACCACTATGCCAAATCAGCTGCTTTGTGAAAGAGTGGAAGACTGAAACTTAAATGGCTATCATTTAATGAATTCAGTTCTCACCATAGCTGTCAACCTCTTAGCACAAAACACCTGGACAAACCCAGTAATGAGGGAATACAGCCCTCAAACATATTCAGTGAATTCAGTTCTTGCCATAGCTGTCAACCTTAGCACAAAAAACCTGGACAAAGCCAATAATGGAGTAATACAGTCCCAAAATTAAGGACAAATTTCAAATATTCATCTAATAAATTTAGGTTGTGTTACTATGTATTTTCTGAAGAATATGAAGTCTGAAATTTAAATGCCTGTCAATTTTACTTCTGACGAAACAAAAACAATTTTCAGCAGAGGCCCAGGGAGAAATACTGCAGACACATGTCTTTGTAAAATGGCAGGACACCAGAGCAAATCCACACAAACACAGGGGTAAGATGCAGACTCCACACAGAAGGCACCCCAGCCAAGAATCAAATCAGAAAACCAACAATGCTACCACTGCACCATCAAATATGTAAGGAATTAAACATTCAGAAACTTGAAGTCTAAAATTCAAACACCTGTCAATTTTATTTAACATTTGTTAATCAGGACAGTCTGACTTGGAACAAAAAACAATTTTCAGCAGAGGCCCAGGAAGAAATAATGCAGACATGTCTTTGTAACATGGGAGGACACAAAAGCAGACCCACACAAACACAGGGAGAAGATGTAGACCACACACAGAAGGCACCCAAGCCAAGAATCAAACCTGAGAACCTGCAGCTGTGAGGTAACAATGCTACCACTGCACCACCAAATATCAAGCACTGCAACATTTAGAAACCACAGATATTATGAGGAACAGATCAGATCAAATATGAGGCAAAAATCTGCAATTGTTTTACAAATGGTGGTGGGTAGGGAATTCAGGTCTTTAACACCTGCATACAAGGTACAGGGTTCAAGCCTGAGGTATTCCCTACCACACCACCATGAGTCTAGCCACCAGTATATAGCAACTGGGGCATTTACACACACACACACACACACACACACCTGTCCACATAAATCCATAGCTGCAAACCTGCTCCAAATCCCTTCATGCCATACATCCATAGCTGCTGCAGACCCCCACGCGAGATCTTCCCCTGACGAGACTCCTGACATTGCAGTCTGATGAGTTTCCAGCAACAGTACAACTGCGTAGATGTCTGGGATCTCTGCTTTTACATGTTTCCCAGTCCGGACTGCTGCTGAAACAGTCTGCGCATGCTCCAGACTGTCTCAGCAGCAGTCCGGACTAGTGCGCATGCGCGAAAGTCCGTGAATTTTGAATTTTTTTTTTATCTTTTATTTTCTTTATTTTTACAGCTGGGGGGGGCTGCAGTCCAGCAGTCCAATAGCACGGGCCGCCCCTGCCACTTACTTTTATAGTAATATTCATAGGAAGGCCACTTTTGGAAATAATTATTTACACTTCCATAGTCACCATCCTATTTATATGAAATATAATACATATTGTGGCCAAATAATTCATCTTAGTAGGGTTATAAGTAGTGATCAGACATTTCTTTAAGAGGTTGAATTTTTAATTAAGTTGTTTGATGACTGGGCATATCCCAGTAAGAAACTTAGGGAGAGTTGTCAAGAAGTAATAAGAAAAAGGTGTACTTATTTTGGTGGACTCATTTTCCTCCCATATTAGTTAAAGGATTTGTTGTTTTAAACAAAGGAGCTAAAATGGAGACTGTAGATTGTATATGTGCCTTTTCCTTGCCTATAAATGTTGATATTGGAGGTATTAGGAACATTATTAAACAGACCTGGAGAATAATGCAAGGGAATGATGAGCTGGTTAAAGTTTTAGGTGATTCCCCTAAGTCTATATTTAAAAAGAAAGCTCATTTGGAAAAACTTTTAGAACATAATTTTGTTAGACAATACAAGAGTTTGGATAATATTGGTAGTACTCACCCTTGAGGCTTTTGTAAACAATGCAGGTATAGTAATAATAGTAGTAGTAGTACATGTACACATTTAAATAATAAAACTATCTAATTTTCTAAGCATTGTGCATGTCAGAGTGAATGCAAAGTTTATCTTGACCTGTATAGTGCCTGCTCTTGTTTTTATGCAGGAAAACGTTTTAGAAAATTTAGGGTCAGAATTAGGGAACAACTAAATGCTATTAAGAATGCTGATTGTAATAATGCCTTAGCTAGACACAACTAAGAATTTGAAGATTTTTGTAAATTTCATTTTTTAGTATTGAAACAAATTGATCAAACACACTTTGTATCAGGGTGAATAATGTATTGGAAGTCTGGGATCTCAAATGGCAGATTTTTCTTAAAGCTGATTGTGCTCCCGGATTGAATGAGATGATAATTATAAAATGTTTACTTAAACCAAAAGTTTTTGAAATCTTTTGTTAGATTTCATATTACATTAGAGGTTGGATGTATTGTTTTATTTTTATGGCACACTGAAAGCAAAGTTTTAATATGTTTATTTTTGCCATAGTGATATTTTAAAAGTGAGGCATATTAGGAAATGACGTTATAGTGATGTGGTTGAAGTTGTTTAATGTGATAGGAGAAATTTAAATTTAGTGGACTATTGTTTAACCTGTTTTTGTTATATAAAGTGTACATTAATGTTTAAATTATCTTCTGAAGTTCTCTTACAAGTTAATAAAAGAGGAACAAAAGTGATCAAAAATAGTGTCCTTATTCTGTTTCTTGATGGTGGTAGCTGTTCAACTGGGTTTTTCTGTGGTGTTTGAATTATTCTTTACCTTGGCTTCAGATGCACTTATCCTATTTTTAAGTTTTGGATATGTAAGTGATGATGTTTTCCATTTTTGTATAGATATACCAGTATCAGAATACATAACATAAATGCTATGTGCTGAATAAGTATTTTTGAGTCCTGGAAATGTTATGGAAGTGGAATGAAGGTGTTGATGTCTTCAGTTCTCACTTCCTATAATTTTCCACAATTTCCATATAACTATATGTATAATATAGACATGTTAAATGCACAAAATGCTTAGTTTGGAAATGTCATTATATCATCAGTGGGAACATGAAAAATCTAGAAATGCACAACTATATGCAAAAGTAATATATACAGAATACATAAATTCTATAATAAGAATTCAGAAATGTACAGTAACATTTAGAAAGACATGGCTAAGTGCAGAATCTAGAAATGCATAGCTGAATATAAAAATGCAGGCACAGAAGTGAAATTGGAAGTTGCACTCCTTTGTTGATGGGCATTATGAAAAAAGTAATTGACAAGATACAGTACATTACAATACCATATGCAGCATGTGAACGTACAAAAGTGAGTTGTACAGACATAATAAAAGTGGGGCGTACAGACATATTCGACTTCTATATCATTATAAGAAAAATGGGTGTAAGTTAGCTGCAAAAAATAATTCTTGAGGTATTATTTGGTAAATTGTAAGACAAATCCAGAATCATCTTAAAAAAAAGTGAAGTACATCTAGATCAGACTTAATGCTTTCTCTCGGAAATGCTATTTCTGAAAATTCTATTCAAACAATGGCTTTTTTATTGATCCAGATAATCCACTAACTAATTATTAACTCTAAATTAGTATTTCTGAGTATTTGTAACAGGAGATGGTTTACTGTCTGCAACAATGTTTCAAGAAGTTCTATGAAACTCTTTTTCTGAAACAATTATATTGGGTTGGTGTGGTGTAGTAATTGAGTACCAGACTCCCAAGTACAGGTATATGAGTTTGAGGCCCAAACTGTTAAATATATTGTCAGTGTCAGTGACACAGCGGGTATCACATTTGATTCTATTCCTAATCCATGTGATTTGATTCCTGATTCTGCAGTGCAGCATTGGGGGGTGCTGCATCCTGAGTGCACTGTCGTTCTGATGAGATGTTAAACTGAAGTTCCACATGATTGAATTGGTGGTAACTTAGGTGGATAAGAAAGATCCCATTGAACCTACTGGAAAGAGGAGGTGTCCTTTATTAGAAAAAACACTTTTATATTATGTGCAATCCTATTTACAATGTTTGAATGTTTACAATTTATATAGGATGTATAATTTTGCATTTTCCTCCCTCGTAATCAAAAGTTCACAATTGTCTTCTTTTTTTCTAACATTTCAGCTTCTTTTTCCATCTTCATTTTCAGACTCCCCGCTCCTTCTTCTATAACTACCATCTATTCGTTTCATAATATTGTTACTACTATCCATTTTCCATTAAATATAATTTCTTTTATCCTTTCATTCCAAATACTTCATATAACATAGAATATTTTCTTATATAACTTTTAAACATATTCCTTACCTTTATTCCCGTAATATCCATACTTAATTATATCCATGTTTATCTTATTCATCTCCTTTATATCTTCAAAAACATTTTCTTCACATACCTTTTCCCATGATTTCATTACTCTTGTACATCAAAAAATGTTCTATAGTTTCCTATTTTCCACAATATATACATATTTTTCCGCTTTTCTTTTTTTCTGGTATGTTTCCTTTTACTGGTAATTTCAAAGCACATCCTGATATTCTACTTTTTTATTACTCCAGTCAATTCTGATTTTTATAGCTTTATTTTTTATTTTGTTAAATTTGCCAATGTGTTGACATAATAATATTATATTGTTTTATTTTTATACCACACTTTTCTCTCTTTCTCAATTTCCTCATTTTTTATTTTCTATAAAATAATTTTGATAATATTTTATTTAATTTATGCATTCTTTCCCCATTTTAAATATTTTCAAAATTTCCCCATTTTTTCATATTTGCATTTAAATAACTTTACCTGTATCTTCTCATTTTTCTCATATAACAATTTTAACACTTTATAAAAATTCAACAAAGCATCATATATGACTGGATTTATTAATCCTAGCTGTCTGTCTTCTTTGTTCATATACAAAAGTGCTCTTTTTCCCAGACTCATTCTCAAACCTCATATCAATGAAAAAAACACACTTGTAATATCCATTTTTCATATGCTTTTGGCATCATATATACACTTGCCAAAATGCTATATTTCCCATTTAAACTGGGTTAGCTAAATTAACCTTTTTGTAGAAAGATCTCTTATGTGTTTTCCAAAAAACCCCACAAATCTATTATATATAAATATTTCTTCTACTATTCTTTCCCATTGTTCCATTGTTCTCCACTTACGTATTTACTACCAAATCTTATACGTAGCACAGAAACCGCATTCATTGAAAAATATATACTTCCTGTCTTTACTATGTCACCCAATCCTTTGCTGTTTTCTTTATTTAAAGTCATGCCTACTTTTTTGAGGCAATCATATACATAGCATAATATTTATTTTATCCAAACCTTATCTTTTGCAATCACTATAATATCATCTGCATAAGTCATACATAATTGGAATTCTTATTCCCTCATTTGTTATATAACTTACACCCTTCATTTTCACATTTACTTCTCTTACTAATACATTCATAACCAAAGGAAATAATACTCATTCATCCATTTACTAAAAGTCTTACTCTGTTCTTAGTGTATGTTGATCAACATATATTTCTAGGTTTTTTGCTTATATTATATTCCTTCATAATAGCTCATAAAATGTCATGCTGTATTGCATCAAATGCTCTGTTCAAATCTCCTATCATAACTTTAGCTTCCTCCTTTCTATTTTTAATATCAACCACAATTTTCCTTACCATCAGTAATAATTCTTGACATCCTTTTCCCTTTTTACTATACAGGCTAGTTTCCATAAACCCCAGGATTCAATAAAAGCTGTGTAGGTTCTGTGTAGAGCCTACACAGAATATACCTGTGTGCACAGCCATTGTTCCTCCACTGCAGCAAGCCATACATTTATTTATTTATTTCCATTTGCTTACTGGGAGAGCTGTACATATTAATTATAACACACTACTGAGGGAGATCAGAGTTACAGGGATAGTGAATTTGTGCAAGCAGCGGTGTAGAGGCTGCTCTGTAGTTGCGGATGGTCCAAAAAATGTCTGGTGCCAGTGTTAAGCACAGGACAGTAATTTTTTTTTGTAATTTTATGTCCTGTTTGTGCGGTGTGGCATAATGCTTAGCGATGCTGAGCTGCGCTTATACATATGCCCCTGACATCTGCTATATATCTAAAAATAGAAACCGGATGTAATTAATTGAATATTTTTTCTGTCTCTCCATGTTTGCGTGGAGCGGTGTGGTGCTTAGCAATGCCATTTGATATTTAAAAATAGAAACTAGATGTATTTAATTGCTGTAGTTCTGTGGTGGTTAGCAACGCACAAACCTGCACAGCTTTGCTGTGCAACACTAACAGATATCTTAGTAGTATATGCAAAGATATACTGCTTCCCTGCATTATTCAAGTGGCTAGATAGGGTGAGTCATGATCTACAGTGTAATAGGTCCTGGGTTTGAGTCCTGAGCAGTGATATGTTTTGCATGTATTGCTTCAAACAGGAATCAGATGACCGAAACATCAGTTTAATTTAAAATTAAAAAATTGTTACATTTAGCAAAGCTGTATGGTGCTAAGCTTCATGTAAACATGGTCAATGGTTTACTCCATGTGCACTTTGCTAAGCTATGCTTAAACACAAGTTTGCACAATGCTCATCTTCACTGAAATGGTTTGTGCAAGTTTGTTCGATGCTAAGTGACATGCCATATTTTTGAAAGTTGCACTATGATGTGTATGGGTGGGAATGCACCCCATATAATGGCCAATAGGCAAGAATCTGGCACCATTCTTTGGAGTTCTTACTTGGCTGTTGATATGCCTGGTGGTGATGTTGAGGGAGTGGGCTTTTGGGTGCAGAGAGGGGGTGTGCAGAAGTCCAAAGTGTTTGTTGGACTCCTGGTCAAAAACCATGAACCCTGACTGTTGCAGGGCGATTACCAGGGCTCCGAGTGTAAGTCTGAGGCCTGAGATTGCTTGACTAGGGAACTTACCAGTGTTACTGGTATCCCCCATACCAGTGAGCAGTGTCATTACCACTATGATGACCTGAAGTGTAGAAAGAGGGGAACCTTGGACAGTTGGGTCCAAGAAGCTTGGGCTGGGTGCACCCCACAGATTTGTAAGTATTTGTCTCAGTGATTTATAAATATACAAGCTGAATGTGTGCAGAACAGGTATGAATAATGCTTTGCTTCTCTTACAACAGCTGCAGAAGAGAGGACTTGCAATGTCCAGTCCCATGCAGGGCTTCTGGTCAGGTTGAGGTGTGAGTGTAGTAAACAGGGAAAAATGAAAGCAATAAAGTAATGCATAATGTACTGTCAAGATAAAAAAAAAGTATTTACAGAGTTTGCAGTCCTGAGAGTCAGGTATAACATACTTGGGAAATGTAATATGTATAGTAATGTGTCAGCGCCTGCCTGAAATGGTAAACCAAGTTAAGTCAAGTAACCATGCATTATTGTATAGTATAGCTTGCAATCATCAGTTGTGTTTGGGGGTCTACCCAGATTAACAGCCACTGTTCTGCTGTGCTCATTTTGTGAAATATGCTGTAGATTCTATTCAGGTAATGACAAGGGTAAATTGGTTATTACTTAGAGGTCTGACACAGCTATTCATGCTGCACGTGCCAGACTTGAAGCAACAGTAATAAACAGATTTTAAAGCATGATGGTGCTGTGATATGTATTGTTTCAAACAAAGAAGTGATCACTATTGTTGTAGTCACTGCATGTGTGTTGTAATCTAATCCCAGTCCACTGTACAAAGAAAATGAATAAAGACTGCTGAAACCCTGTCTGATAAATGTAGTGCAATACCCACAGTAACTTTCAAGATGTTTTGGCCAGTTTGTTTCATATACTGCTGTACATTCCACCCACTCAAAAACATGGTGTATGGGTAAGGTAGCTGAGATTATGGCCAGATATTCATGTGTATAAATGCCAGATTTTAAGTTAAATTATCAATACAATTTAATGCAGGATTGTGCATTGAGAAATAATCTATTAAAATAACTGCAGTTCGGCTGTAGACACTACATGTGTGTTCTAATCTGACACCAGTCAACTAAATAAAGACTGCTGAAAAAATTGTCTGATAAATGTAGTGCAATACCCTCAGTAACTATCAAGACTGTGTTATGCCCATTTGTAATCAACTAATGCTATATATTCCTCCCACTCCAGGAACAAGGTATATGGGTAAGGTAGCTCATGTTCTAGGCAGATATCTATGTGTGGATCTAGTACATATGCTTGAATGCATAAATCACCGAACCACAAATAAACAAACAGAAACCACCGAAAGCACTAAACAACGAAAATACATTCAACCGAGTCACTAATCATCGAAAGTGATAACACAGCAGTAAACTGCAGCATAACTACACTTAGTTAACTGCAAAAGTAGCATTTCATTAGATTAAGAAGTAAGAAACACATTATCTATTCATTCAGATATTTATGTAATTGGTTCATGTACATGATGAAAAAAGACATCCAGTCATTCATATTTGTAGTAAATTATCAATTGTTTTCATGTACTCAAATGCAGTGTACTCCTCCCTATGTAAGAATAAGGTTTGGAAATGCTCTTGCCGACAAATGAGAGACCTCTTCCTTGGAGTGGGTGGGCATGCAGCTTACATCCTGCAGCGTATTTCATCTACTCTGTTTTGTTCACGGGTCATAGAATGCTATACATATCAAACAAATGTCTGCCAGCTACGCAACGAAGCCTCCTGTGCCATGTTTCAACTGTGTTTTGAGTTCTGGGCAAATTTAAATCATTCAATACACTGATGTTCCAGAATTGCACAGGAAATAGTGGAAGGAATCTGATAGAAGTTATAGACCTAGTTTTCAGGCTTCTGGGTTTCCCTATCAGATACCACTCTTCAAAATACTTGAGTAGCGCTTTGCCCATGATAGGAAAGTGCTGTTTTAACTGTTGAAACGTATCTATCACTACATCCTCTTCTAGGAATGCTAATGCTGTCAGTTGCTTAACACATTGTTGGAAATGAATATCTGAGTTGTATAGTGAAGCCATCCCTAAACACCAAATCTTCCTCCAAATGTTTCTTCCGAAATGAAAAAAACAACCTTTGCATACCACTCCATTAATGTTGCGGTTTATGCTCTGAATGGCTGCAGGCTCAAAGTCACACAGCACGAATGGGATTTTAACATTTAGTTTACGATCAGTGAAAAACTCAAAGATACATCTCCACATTAGGTTGTATGCACGTAATGACTTTTTATTCATGAAATAATACATAAGAGGTACACTTCTGCTTTGAGCACCGTACTTGACAACACTATGAATGGTGTGCAGCTGACGACATTCTGCACCTCGTTTGAAGTAAGTGCCATCCATTAACCATATGTTTGCAACTAAGTCATGCAAATTAGCATCTGTCATCAGCACTAGTACCTTGATGTTATTACTGATATCTTCGCAGGACTGTTTTAAGAAGACACTGTTTTTAAGGGGGAATTGTGATTCATCAAACTGAAATAAATCTATTTCAGTAGACTTTACAGTACATCTCCCTTTAGAATGAACACGCTTAATAGTTTGAAGAATTGAATGTCTATTGGGCAAATATGGTGAAAACCCTAAGGAATTGGAGGCTACAGCATCGTCCACTATAACACAAGGTGTATCCCTAGAAAGGGAAGCTCTTTGCTTTAACTCCGCTCTAATCCTGTATTTTCCACTTCTTGTGGTTCACCTGTGTGACAATGTTCAACAGATTTTACAAGCTCTTCACCATCAGTTACAGAGATAATAATTGCTCTACCTCTACATTTGCCAGTGATCTTGTATTTACAATTCCAGTATTTACGGCTTTTAGTTTTCTTCTCTAATTGGTAGACGTATCCATCTAGAATCAGTATTTCTCCACCTCGTTGCAAAGTTTTAGTTTTGTAAGCTTGTCCCAGGACACCAGGTGGTAGTCTACACATATCAGCCATGTCTGTCTGTTTGTATACTTCTAACACTTCACCTGGATTGTTGTAATTTATATCAAACAGACTGCTGTAAACACTAAATTAGTACTTAATTGCGCTATACTAAGTTCGGTGATTAGTGATTCTGTGCAATGTATTTTCGTTGTTTAGTGTTTTCGGTGGTTTCTGTTCGTGTATTTCATGTTCGGTGGTTTATGCATTCGAGCATATGTACTAGATCCCCATGTGTATAAGTGCCAGATTTTCAGGAGCAATATCAATAAAGTGTAAAGCAGGATTTCTAATAAGTGTGAAGTATTCCTGTATGCACTGCCATGTCTTTTCTAATCTGTCATCAGTCAACTGTTAAATTTAGTGCATATGTTCCCTGGAGTCACAGTTTGGGGGTTCTAATCCCATGACAGCCAACAAAGATATCAGCAGCAGTCTAGTCTAAATAGTGTATATGAACATACCTCTCAACTGTCATGATTTTTTAGAATGTAATGACTAAAGCCCCATATGTCTAGTCCATGATTAGTAGATAAATGACATTACTTGGAATGCAAATCCGTTTACAGAACACCTTGGTAGTAATGTATGAGCAGACTATGTAAAACACTTACCTGTAGATGTGTACCTGCATTTGTCATTGATTAATCCATACTGTCCCATGCTAACAGATTGAGTGGTATGTACATGTCACATCATCTATACAAGAACTGGAGTCACTGTACACACACATGACACTGCACACTTGTAGAAGTATGTATTATTAGTCTGTGTAGTAATATCACTTGCGAGGTCACTAATGGTATGCTTTTCTCTTTCTCCCAACCCCTTATCTTCTCTGATTTACCATTATGAAATCTATTAATTTATTACTATTATTTATTATTATGGTTTGATATTAACTTACCCCCGGATTCACGAATCCTCTGTGTAAGACTTAATAAGTCTTACTCGGAGGCTTCAGTTGAACGGTATGACATCAGTATGTCATGAATATGCATGAGGGCACGCTGACTCAACCGTAAGTCTTACATGGACCATGTAAGAAAGCAGGGGGCGTGTCCGACTGCCAAGCAGTCTAAATGTCCACGCCCCTGCAAGTGTTTTAAAAGTAAAAAAAGCAAATACACAAGAGCGAGTCCACTCAAATGTCCCTGCACCCAACACCACACTCCCTGATATTGTAAACCCATATCATAGTTCTAAAACGCAAAACATTAAAATTTATTTTTTTAAATTCCCAAAACAGCTGCCCGTATTTGCGCATGTGTGCGCGGGTGTGCCCATTGCTTAGCTAGAGTTAGCAATTCTGAAATGGAAGAGCATAAGAAAGAATGTTTATGCAAATCACACCAAATAGCAATAGTGTAATGGTAGAGCGTTTGCACAAAGAAAACGCATTCACGGTTCGAGTCCCACCACTCCCCTTCGTATTTATTTTTTAAATTAGTATATGAAATAATACCTGACAAATATGTTTAAACATTACTAAAAAGCAGTGAAATGGCCAATGTATCAGTGAACAAAATGAATATTTTAAAGGATCCTGATATAAAATTGCCTGCAGTTAAGCAGCGCTTCACCTAGCGCAATAGAGTTGCCCATAGTTTAATAGCGCTTCACCCAGTGCAATAGAGTTGTCCATAGTTTAATAGCGCTTTACCTAGCGCAATAGAGTTGCCCATAGTTCAATGGTGCTTTACCTAGCACAATGTGTTTGCGCGGACGTGCACAACGTGCCAACCAGGGCACCGTAGGGCACTGAGGATTAACGTAGAGCAAAGTTGCTTAAATGCAGCCACACCCCCTAGCCTGTCTGGATAGTATGAAAATAAAATGAATGACAAGGTTCAAACCCAGGACTCTGTGCCTCAGAAGCAAAGTACAGAACCACTAAGCCATGACAACATAGGGGAAAGCCACTATTAACATTCATATACTTACGAATGGTAGTTTAACCATTACTAAGCAGGTCTGCAGTCAGCCGAGAATTTTACAAAACGGCCAATCACAAAAAAGTGCAGGAAATGCGGCATATTTAAGCCCCACAGGTGGAAATACACACCATAACTGATTGTAGCTCACATCTGCAGTTAGAATGTCTGGTGTTGGAGAGGATACACGCTTCCGAGAGCAACGTTGGGGCATTGAGGAGTCCAAATACATGGTTTGGCTCCTTGTCCACCATCACGAGTCAAGACTCCTGCAGGGCCAGTTCCAAGGGATGGAGTACAAGGCAGAGGCTTGGAACCAGTTAGCTCGTGACCTCACCAGTGCCACAGGCATTCCTCGGATTGGTGAGCAGGTCTGTCACCACCATGCAGACCTGAAGAGACGAAAGCAGGACCACCTGAACCAATGGATACAGGAGGCCCGTGGGATGTGGGATGCCCCACAACTGAGTATGTAGCCATGGAATGCAGTATGTAAGAATTGATAATGGAGTATGTATAACAGATAGGTATGTCTCAATATCCCTTCATTTGCTTTACAGCTGCAGGTGACCGTGCTACGAATCAGCAAGCCTATGCTGATAAGCTGCTAAGGCTGCGCCACCAGGCAAGTTAGTGATTATTCTACATGTATTGTTATATAAAATATGGGAGAGAGCTTGAAAGAATGTGTTGTAGTCCAATAATACAGCCATAAAATTGCCTGAATAAGTCATCTGCATTTACTGTCAGATAAAAACATCAGAGAGACAGAAAAAGAGTGTAGTAACCCATTAAGAAAGGTAACATATGTCTGGAATAATATCTCTGCAGGCACTGCCATATAAAATAAGTGAGTGAGCCTGAAAAAAGATTGTTCTAACCTATTAATAAAGGTATAATATGTCTTGACCATGTCTGCCATATACACCATTAAAACAAATAAAGGAGTAAGCCTGTGGAAAAGTGTGTAATGTCATTAATAAAGGTCTAAAACCCAGAGTGTGTCTGTGTCACAGAGTCTGAAATGTTGTTGTACCCTTGCATTATACAAACAGTACTGTTTGAAAAGGTGCTGGCAACCCAGAGTTGTGCAGTCCCATATAAAGTGGGTGATGGAAGTGCTAGTAGCTGTGAAACATATATACAGTCCACAACAGTCAGTTACTGGCTGGCATGAATAAGTAAACCTGGCACATGTGTAGCATGTTATTTTTTCCCCAGAAATGTGAGTGTATGTCAAGAAATGCAGGATTCTGTACAAATCGAAGTGAAAATGTCATGTGAAAACATCCCAGATATGTAGATAAAGAAACAGAAATGCAATCAAGAAATATGTAGCAGTAACATCTGCATCCTGGTCAGTTAGTATGTCAGATATAGGTCAGGCATATATTGAACTAGCCAAACCCATTACACAACTTAATGTATGGTGGCAAGTGCAATAATACATGTAGGGGATATACACCTGCAGTCACTAGGAATGTAGTGTAGACTAAAAGGTAATTATAAGATCTTAACCATGGTTTTTTTCTACACCCTACTGTATGTGCATAAGCCATGCAATTCCACACCTCAATGGGTATGTGTAATCTTAAATATTTGTTGGGACATATGTCCTATTGTTCTATAAATATTTGCATTCACGTTGATGCATGTGCCCTATTTGAACACCACAATCATGGTGGCCTGTTGCTACCAATCATCCCTGCATGCTGTTGGAATAACCACTGTGGTTCAAGATATGCATGTGTTATGCTTGCTGTTCAACTGTTGTACCCTTGGTGTGCTGGGTTAATGGGAATATTATTGCATGCTGTTACAACTAATCTGGAATGCTGTTTTGCTTATGTTGTAATTAAACACACCTAATAACAGAACGTATGGGAAGGCCGGTCCCAGCGGACCCACCTGTCCCTCCTCAGCCGGCGAGTGCACCTGGCACCAGCAGGTCCGGTGCCCAGCCCGGGCTCCCCTCCTCCATTGGTCCTGTGCCACCTTCAGGTGGAAGTGCTGCAGGGGATGGGGCACGTCCCCCCCATGCAAGCATGGACGGAGAAGGGCCACCTGTCACCATTCGAAGGGTCCAGGCTGTGGTGCGTAGGGAGATCCAGTGTTCAGTCACTGATCCCCTATGCCAGCTTGAGGCAAGAGTGGCGCGTCTCACAGGTTAGCCTGCCCATCCTATGCAGCCACCAGCACAGCCACCCTCGGGGCTGTGAAGGTTCAGTGGTGACTGCCCATGGGTGGGGATCTCAGTTCCACTGTTACCATCTGTGGGCTCATGGGTTTGCGATTTCCAAACATCCGACCCCGTCAATTGTGTTCACCCACCCCATGTGTCATACATTGCCCCTGTATGCGTCTTGTCTGTCTTGTCTGTTTACCTTCCCAACCTACCTCCTCGGACATACCTACTTCCTCTACCTCACTTCCCACTCTCACCTAAAAAAAAAAAAAAAAAAAAAAAAAAAGGGCAATCTGTACCCACAAAAAAATTATGCCCCATACATGGCTGCCCATTTTGCACACATGTCCATCGGACAAACATGTAAGCTGATAATTAGAATTGGCAGTACAACATACTTTGTTGTCCTCACCCCTCTCCCAGGGGTGGAAGGTTTCAAATTTCACTCCAAATTCATTGCATATGCACAGCTGCTGCTGTTAAAGAATTGGGCAGATATGGACCTTCCTTACACCCGTCCTGCACATCCCGAGCTTGTTTACCTACTGTGTGTCCCTCTTTGTGCCCCCTTTTTCACCACTTTCCTATCTCCCCATTTTCTTTTCTTTAAAAGAAATTAGCATGGGGGTTAGCGGGAGTAAGCACTTTTAAGCAGTAGTAAACAGGATTAAGCGAGTGTGTGCATGTGTACGCTTAGCTAAGTGTCGCGCAAACCTGCACAAACCCGCTTACAGCTACTTAAAAGTGCCGTAGTCACTCTATGGCAGGGCCCTTGTTCTGCTGAGCAGCAAAAGAAAAAACCTCTGCCAGTCTCGAACCCCAGACCATTGACACAATAGACTGCATGAATTACCATGAAGCCACAGCAGATATACAAATAACTTGGTTCTGAAATAAATATATCATGCATTACAATGAGGGAATGTAAATGGAAATTAGGAAAGGTATAACACAAATCCTTTTCTGTGGGTCTTTACCAGCAGTGGTTGTGGAATTGCATGACATGACTGTGAAAGGAGAACCAGCCATCCTAGCAGGGAATAATGTTACAGTAGCACCTTACAAACAACACACAGTATCAGACCAGGATTAATACTGGCCACAGGAATACAGTGCAATAACCACATTTGTATGGCAGTTAATTGTGTAAGTGACAAAAAAGTACATACTCCCATGTATCCTGTGTTAGCATTTGGAGGGGTGCGTACAGGTCTACACTGAGATGTGTGTACTGAAAGCAGCAACATTCAGGTTTGAGTACAACATGCATTTAACTGGCTACAACCCTAGCATCAGATAAGAGACATATACCAACCTTCAGACTTTCCAGAACAAACAAGCATGGGCCCCACCTCGGAAATCTGAAAGGACTATGCCTACCTAACCTAGCATTTCATAGCAGTGGGCTGCAATCAAAGTGAGTAATGCAATCACCAAACAGCAGGCTGCATGCAATTAATGAATAGTGGGCAGCAATTGGTGCAGAGGCTGTCACATGCACAAGTGCAGATACGTAGAAAAGCAGGCTGTACCTGCAGTCCACACATGCAATTATATAATTGCAGGTGCTGTGAGATAGAGAGTGAGAGAGAGACACGGACACAGACACAGACACAGATTGAGACAGAGACAGAGACAGAACAGAACAGAGTGAGAAACAGAGACAGAACATTGAATAGAGGGTGAAAACCAAATAAAAAACACCAATAAAAAAAAACTACAAAACCGTAACACACGGAGCAGGGAAATACTAAGGTAAGGTATGTAACTCACATGTATGTGTTGGCATGTTGTAAATGTTCCTGAAGAGTACTCTACACACTGCAAATCATCCATGTGTGGCAGCAGTATGTATCTATCTGTATCTGCACATGTGCATAGGGCAAGGGACATTCTGCAACTGATAGTGAAGGGTGGACAGATATCTGTCAGTGAAGGTTGATATGTGCATAAATACATGTAGGTCATAGAGTGTGGCTTAGAAAACAGCATGCAGTGCGCAGGAGCGGCCGTAGGTCAACTGGTTCCCTAGGCAAAAGGACTCCATGGCACCCCTTACCACACTTCCTGGTGCCCCCATCCTTGTCTTACTACACCACATAAATAGCGGAAAAGCACCCCTGCTAGAGCGGCACCCTAGGTGGCCGCCCAGTTGACCTATGCCTAAGGCCAGCCATGGTAGTGTTGATATATGTCATGTGGTGGTTAAATGCTGTGGGACAGATTTGTCAGATCTGCTGTGTTACAGCCAGTGAGGCCTGCTAATGCTACAAGGGCTGAGGACACCCACATGCATTCTGCACAACACTGTGCAATTTAATCGCATACCTGTACATCCAACAACTGTCGCATAAGTGATATCCCCACCATGAAAGGTGGACTGTACATGTGCCTATATGTACATCCATGTGTACAGCAATGGATGTGTACATTGTATGTGTATAGATATGCATGTATATAATATATATATATATATATATATATATATATATATATATATATATATATATATATATATATATAGATATAGATATATGTAGATATATATACATATATATATATATATACATATATACATATACATATATATATATCTATATCTATTTACACATATATATATATATATATATATAGAGAGAGACAGAGAGACATGGGTTCATATGTACCACAACAGGTGTGTGGTGACCAAGGCATGGACTGTAGACAAGTGTTGATACTGCAGTGCCATTCCCCCTTCCCAAAACAGTGTACCCATTAACTACCACATAGGTAGAGATCTACCTAACAGTGAAGGTGTGATAAGGGAACATGAGACACAGGTGGACAGTAGCCTCCGCTTTGATGAAGGCAGTGCCACACTACACCTGTAATCTGCCTGTGTGGTATGTGTCATGACAATAGGTGTGTCAGCTATGGAAGTATAGGGTAGAGTTCCCCTCTACTCATCACAATGCCCTGTGTGGTATGTACTTCACATGACAACTACACCAGGTTAACAGGCCACAGACAGACCCCCCAGAGGGTAATACTGGCTGCAAACAGATGCCCTATGCAGACTGACTCACAAAACCACAAGTACACTGTATTGCATACTGACCACACAGAGGTGACCTCTGCCGAACATACAGAGGTATGTCACACCCATAGCTGGGTGACAACCACCATGGCAACATATCACAATCCCACCGGGATACACGCTCTAGGGCCCTAAAACTTGTCAGGTCACTAAATGGCACATGCTGGAGGGATAGATTCCCATCTCAGAGATAGGCCATACACCGGAATAGACCACATAGCAATAGCAAACAAGGCTCCTCCTTAGCAGTTGTTATAAATACCCCTGATGATTGTGTGGGAGATTGGTAATACACCCCAGGAAACACCTCTGTGGTTCAGGTTGGCAGGGGCAAGTGAAATCAAAGTACATGTGTGTCAAAGGCCAGGGTAGCATATGGCTAGGCTGCCGTAGACCCTAGGGCCAATAGCATATTACCTACCTATGACACTATGCACTCACACATGTACTTAATGCAATAGCTGCTATGTGAGGTTGCATAAGTGTAATGCTGAATGTGTGCAAGGTCTTTAAAGGTGTGATAGCTTAGTGTGATGTTGTATCTGACATGGTAGTGCCTATCCTATCTGTGAGGACAGCAACTGATGTGTAATGTACTGTTAGGCAGATATAGTAGTACGGCAGATGATGTGACGTAGTTCTCCGTTGATGAATGTGGTGTCTCATTGTAGGCTAAAGCAATACATGTATGCTTAGTGAGTGGTACTGCTGGTGAATCCATCACCAATATGAACTGTAGTACTACCTGAAGCTGTAGGCCTAAACAGCACAGTATGGTGTGTGTGTTCACATTGCTTGGAAACACTGCCATGTGTGTTTCCTGTAATCTCTACAGAGGACAGAATGCAGACATAAGGGTGTGTAAGTAGTGGCTCACAGTACCATATGGTACACAGATAATGCTCATCTGTGTTGGCATACAGTGGTGCATTGTATGTTTGCCTGATGTGTGTGTGTGATTATGCCTGTACAATGGCTGCAATCATATGTGTGTTACAGGGTAAATGTGTGTATCCAGCAACATATATAGTCTGTTACAGCAGTATGCCACCTATAGTAACAACTGGACACATCTGTTAGGCAGGGCTATGGCATCAATGACTAGGGTGGTAGATTGGTACTACTGTACCTGTAATATACATCCATTGCAATGGATAACATCTCTGTTTGTGCATCGGTGTGATATACAAGCCTGTCTTAAGGTTGTGCAATGTGTCACAAACAGTGTGTCGGGTACTGTTGTATAGTGGTGTGATATATAGAGTCTGCCAGGCAGTGTTAGTTAGTTGTGGCCTGAGAACCAATAAGTGGTATTGAACGTGTGCAACCTCTGACAGACAATAGGATGGTATATATGGCAGTAAAGTGATATCTATGGGTAAAGGTGTAAAGTATGACACAGGACACTCTCACACATATTGTTCATATCTTTTTCATCCAGATGGCCCACCACTGCAACCCAGCGTATACAGCGGATGAGGAAGACGTGATCCTCGACAGCCAATTGCAGTGGTACACAATGCTCTACTCCAGAAGCAGCCAGCACCAGCAGGAGTGAACTGCACTGTGGTAGGAACTTGTTAGTAGGGTAAATGACATAGGCATGCATAACTGGACATATGAGCAGGTACGCCATCACTGCAGTGATTTAATTAGACAAGTCCGGCGGCGTGCGTCTGATATCCAAAGACAGCAGCTTGCCACAGGTGGAGGGGTGGCCATTCATCCCCTCCTCACCAGAGCAGAGGAGCTGCTCCTAAGTGTGGTAGCTCCTGGACAACAGCTACATCAACCACTGACATGTGTTGTAATGGAGGCCAGAGCCACCCAGCACATCCACCTGGAGCAAGCAGGTAACATGCCCAATCTGTAGACTACAGTTAACTGTATTGTTAGATTATGTGTACGTGAGATGTCTACTGTGTGTTTAACAGTTCAGCTGCCTAGTGTTGTGCAATACGGATAGTTTGAATAATATCCCTACACCTGTGACTGTTGACTGTTGTTGTACTGCAGTTTAGCATACCCACTGTAGCAATGCCACAGTTGTGGTCACTGATGAACCCTCTCATATTCTTGTAGGTCCCTCTGGTGTGACGGCAGGGCAGCTGATCCATGTTGGTGAGTGTGTTATACCTGCAATGTTGGTAATGAAATATGCATGTCATAGGTGAGGTGCAGGCCATGTACACGTAACACACCTGCCACCTCATGACATAACACAAGCAACACATAGATCACAAAGTCAGTGTGCAAATCAGTCACAGCCCTTAAGGCCAAACACAATGCCAGACACACTTGTCATAAGTGACTCCATAGTCAGACACACTGACGTCCCACTCACCAGATTGAACAAGGAGAGGGTCACAGTAAGCTGCCTGTCGGGTGCTAGAATCCGTCACATAACACAAGCACTCAGGTCACTCCACAGCAAGTACAAGTATGACTCAGTCATTGTCCATGCCGGTGTGAATAACCTGAGACGTACCTCCCTGGACTACATGAAGAGACATAAAGGAGCTCTCAGATTATGTAGCCCAGGCTGGTATGACCCTGACCCTGAGCAGTATCCTACCTTCACCAAGAATGATGCCACAATACAGAGACAAAATGATCAGTTTTAATAACTGGCTTAATTTCTGGTGTCATTCTAAGGGGATCCAATGTCTGTCTGCCTGGAATGACATGCTTGACAAGCCACGCTGCTTCACAAGGACGGCTTGCACCTGTCACCCTGGGTTTCGGATATTGGCAAAGGCTCTTGCCACCCCATAGTGCCTTTTAGACAAGGCTCAAATTCTAAACCCACCGCCCTAGAAAACAATAATGGAAAAAACTAAGGGTAATGCTGCTCAATGCCAGAAGTCTAAATCTCAAGATGCATGCCCTCGAAGCCCTCCTCAGTATGGAGAACATTGATGTCTGTGCTGTGACTGAAACCTGGTTCAAGGCTCCTGAGAGCACTCCGGCACTATCAGGTTTTACCTCATATCATGCGTTCCGGCCCCAAAACCCGGATCATACCACAAAAGGAGGGGGTGTATCCATATTCATCAAGGATACCCACACCTCCAGGCTGGTGGCAACTCACGAAGCATTAGAGACCATTCAGGTGCAATTAACCATAGGCAAAACTGCTCTACAGTTTGTAGCATGTTACAGGCCACCCTCTCAAACTCAGGAACCCCACACAGCCTTCCTGAAGACACTGGAGAGTATAAATGTCTCTCCAAACACCATCATATTGGGTGACTTCAACTACCCAAACATAGACTGGGAACATTACTCAAGCCCCAATACCCTAGCCCAAAGGTTCCTGGAGTTCATAAACTCAAATGCTATGGAACAACTTGTCACAATTCCCACAAGAGGTGAAAATATACTAGACCTGATCATCACAAACATGGGGACAAAATGCTCCACACCGGAAGTATATCCCTCATTGGTGAGATCAGGCCATAAACAATCTCACTGGAGATCCACATCCCGCCCCACCCCCAACAAAAGACCACAGTGAAGAACTTCTCAAAAGCCAACTTCACACTTAAGACTGGTGTGGTATCCTTCAAGGCCCCTGAGCCATTGGAAACCACAACCCACGCTGCTGAATCCTTACAAATGCTTTCTGAGCACCTCCAGGATTGCATGGATCAAGCAATCCCAAATAAAATCAAGACCCTTTCAACCAAAGGCAAGCGCCTGATCTGGTGGACCCCAGCCATAAACAAACTTTACAACAAGAGGAGAAAGCTACTACAAGATAGAGCAAAATCCTAAAAGGAAGACATCTCTGATCAATACTAGTAAAAACTACGATCACTCATAAAATCATCCAAGGCCAACTTTGAGAGAAAAATCGCCAAGGACTCAAAAGACAATCATAAGGCCTTCTTTAGCTATGTTAGAAATCTGGGTGGAAACTCCCAGATATGCTCAGAATTAGTCCAAAATGATACAAAAATCACTGAACCCACAGACATTGCAAACATACTGGCAGACAGGTTCAGTGAAAATTCTCCTCCCTCCCCAAAAGGAGAAATATCTATCCCAGCAGAGTGTAGCCGCCCAATCATCTCAAATGCCCAGGTGAGAGCTGCTCTCTCTAAAGCTAAAAACACAGCATCAATGGGACCGGATGGTGTCCACGGCTGTGTGCTACGAACTCAATGAGGAACTAAACCCACACATAAGGCTGCTGTTTAATCTTAGCCTTACCACAGGATACGTACCCAAAGAGTGGCGACGGCAACTGTGGTCCCACTCCACAAAGGCGGTGCTTCTACGGACCCTGGTAATTACCGCCCCATAAGCTTAACAAGCCTGGTCTGCAAAGCTATGGAGAGGATCATAATGGAACTCATAAATAAAGACATAGGGGACCTACAGACATTGGATCCTACCCAATTCGGCTTTGTCAAGGGCAGATCATGCCTCTTGAACTTGGTCGACTTTTGAAACAGTCACCAAGGCCATTGATGAGGTAAGGCAGTTCACACAGCCTACCTTGACCTTGCAAAGCTTTCAACACAATACCCCACTCAGGTATCATAGAAAAGCTCACCAGCTTAAATGTAAACCCATATGTCACAAGATGGGTAGCAAACTGGCTCAAGGACAGAACCCACAGGGTTAGAGTTGCTGGTGCCATGTCAGACTCAAGCGGTCTGGCGGTGTCCCACAGGGCTCAGTCCTGGGCCCCCTCTTGTTCGGCATCTACTTTTCAGAAGTGCAGGCAAACATAGGAGGATTGTGGCTGACAAAGTTTGCAGATGACTGCAAACTGGCATAGTTGAAAATCCATCAGACACAGATATCCTTCAGAGGTCTCATAGAAGCGGATAACTGGTGCCAGAGCCATGGCCTTAAGCTAAACGCCAAAAATGTATAGTCATCCCCTTTGGTAAAAACAAGGTAACCCCAAGTTACCACATAGGTGGCAATCCATTCAGCACAGAAGAGGTTATCAGGGACCTGGGGACCCAAGTTGACAGTAACCTTTCTTTGACACTCACATTGCCAAAGTGGTTAGGAGGACCTTCTACATTGCCCACCTGATTATGAAGGGATTCACATCCAGATCAAGGGAGGTCATTGTTCCCTGTACTCTTCACTTATCAGACCAATGATTGAGTACAATGCCCCATTGAATGTATCTTACCCGACACCTGCAGCAATTGGAAAGACCCCAAATGTTCCTCACCAAAAGGATAAGGCTCAAAAATATGCCATATGCTGCCCGACTGAGGAAACACCAGCTCTATTCAGTCGCATACCGTCTGCTCAGAGGTGACCTGTGCCTGACATACAAGGCCATGTCCAACCGGAATTAATGGAAATGCTCCACCTCAAAAAATCCAAATCCACCAGAGCCACAAGAGCAAGAGACTTAAACCTCAACACGGATATAAATAGGACGTGCTGGAGGTACAGATTCATCACCCAGAGACTCCCTATGCTGTGGAACAGAATCCCGGTCCATGTGAGACAGAGCACCTCGCTGGCTCTGTTCAAGAGGAATCTTGACCAGTGGATGGGAGATCGTAGGTTTACCCCGGGGATCATCTCTGTATCACTGCTGGACAGAGGCACGGCAAACTAATGGGTATAGTATTCTTCAACCTAAGGGGTGGTGAAAGCCACACAACTCTGGCTAGGCTTATAAATGCCCTAGGGCAGATAGCCTAGTATGAACCTATGAACCTATGAACCTATGAACCTACGCATAATGCATGCTCTGCATGTTTGCTGGGAGACGTTGCACAGCTCAGTAATGTCAGTAGCTGCCTCAATGACATGCAATACACAGAGCATGACACACAGTTGTGGCAACCCCGTACTGCACATTGGATAGACATAGTTGCAACACCTGTACACAACATAACACATTTATCACATGCAGTACACAAAGTCATGCTAAATATGGCGTAACCACACACCCGCTGTAAGGTCACACTTCAGTATCCCACATGTCATCCACACACACATGACGTACCTCGGGGTAGAGGCCTATCATGGGGCTGTGCAACACTCTTCAACACATAACACAGTCATGTGAGGCAATGCACCCTACTGGGCACCTCATACACCCATGTACAAAGTGGCTGTGTAATAGTGAACGTATCCACGGCACTGCATTTCAGGTACAGCATGCTAGGCGGTGGTCTGTCACACAGTAGTAGCCGTGAGTGACCACAAGATGCATGATGATGATGATGATGGCACATGGTACTACACCCCATCCGGTTACAGTGACCACAGTACTACACATAGCAGTCTTTGCTGTGCACCCCATTGTTCTGTGTGCAAACATATGCACCTATACACACCATGCATAGCATGTTGTGTGTGTGCTTACATATGCTAGTATACACATTCTGCACATCAGTCGCCATCTGTACAAAGAGTCACATATAAGTCCTGGAATGCTATTGAGTGTATAGGTCAAATGACACACATTTGGTATGTGTGGTGTTTAATGTTGCAGTCGTGTAGCATGCCATGTCGTGACTGGCACTGACATATCTGCAATATGTCCCACGCTCACCATAACCACTGTACAATGTCCATGTCGAGCATTGGGATTCCTTCACATCTACATGCACCACTCATCCCATGTCTGTACATTGCATGCATTTGCTACACCTGTGCCCACTATTATGTGCTGTGGACACAGACACTGTCATCAGACATGGCAATCTATGTGTCACACAGATAACACATGCAGCCATGGTATGTATACCATTGAGTGATGGTGCACATGACATTGCAGAGCAGATAATACTTGCACAGCAATGTTGTGTCCATGTACAGACTCTGTTCCAGGGTATACCCAATCACTGAACAACTACACACATGCATCAAAGCCATGTATAATGTCATTAGATAGGGCTGTCTACACTTGCACTGCATGATCTTGAGCAACACATATTCTGCATGCTGACGTGTGTGATGACTGTTTGGCTTGTGATACTGTCACCCACCATCACCCACTATTGTGTATGTGTTGGTTTGCTGGTATGTATGTGTGTATGTGCTGTGGTGAGCAGTGTATTTATGTGCATGTGTGCATGTGTGCATGTGTGCATGTGTTCATGTGTTCATGTGTGCATGTGTGCATGTGTGCATGTGTGCTAACATCACGTACAGATTGTAAAGTGTGTTTCCTGTCTTCCTTCCACAGGTGCTGAGTTAGGGGTGGCTGAATGCAGCAGGGAATCTGATGTCACCGCCACTGATAGTGGAGATGATGAGACATGTATTGTGGCACAGGAAGGTCTGACAGGGTCTGTCGTTGGTCCACCAATCGACACTACACAGCGGTCAGCCCCATCTATGCGCACATTCATACTGCCAATACATCCCTCGTCACCAATGGCCTTAGTTGAGGGACAGCATACAGTTGGCATTGACCAGGAGAGTGTGGTAACTATGGCTCGTGCATCTCCTCACAGCAGCCATAGCCAGATTACTGGAAAGGTACCACATATGCGGATGTCCAGGGGTTCTCGGGGGAGCACCACTGGTCGTATTGCCCCTGGCAGACGTGCCCCCAGAGGTATTACAACCTCCAGTATGTTCCGGGCTGTAATGCAGGCACAGGCACATATGGAACAGTACACCCAACAGGGACTAAGGGCGGAGAGGGCCCATTACACTGCTATCAATGACAGCATCCATGACCTTGCTGGTGCCATCCGGAATTACACCGAGGTCATTGATAGCCATTGGAGAGAGACATTAGATGTCCTCCACAATGTGTTAGCCATGAGCCAGGACCGTGCAGGACGGATGAGAAGCAGACGCATGCCAGCAACAGCATCAGCTGTCAGTCGTCGCGGATGGACCATGGATCACAACAGCTCCCATAGTGGCAGTACCAGCCCTAGCAATGCTGGGGCTGGCCTGTCCATTGACCATCCTACTAGAGCACGTGCACGTGGCACTGACCAGTCCCAGCAGGGACATGGGTCCAGTCATCATACCTCTGCCTCTGATGACAGCACCCAGTCAGGGTTGGTACCCGATACTGCCCGTAGCACCCCTGCTAGGCACAGATACCGTGTCCGTGGCCGGAGACAGTGATTTGTACAGCCTAGCAGGTACAGTCTTTGGCTATCCTACAACCTCCCATATATGGCAGTCACATGGTGGAGTTGCATGCATGCAGACACACACACATTTACCATACAACTAGGGCTCACACATACACACACACATTACATCAACATTGGCCCATGCAGTACTGTTGTCCCTTCAACACACACACACACACACACACACACACACACACACACACACACACACACACACACACACACACACACACATGCCGATTGGATGGGTCAATGTCGGGCTCTGGCAAACCTACAACACACCCTGTGCATATGATGACACCTGTGCCACCTCCTGTCATCTGTAACATTGATGCAGGAACAGGCTAACATGGTTCTGATGCACAGGGTGACATTATAGCAGTGTAGCAATAGTAGCAAGTTGACAACAGGAAAGTGTAATGATATCCTTGTAGGTATACCTGAGCAGGCATTATGCATCACAGCTGTGATAGTCATTGTAGCATTGTTTACACCAGTGTTAGTCCTGAGTATGTAATGTCCACCCATGTTCCACTTGGCTGATGTGCACAGTGTTGCCAGCATGTGTTTTTGAGTGGACAGTACGTGTGTGATTTGTGCATTACAAATTAGCGGGTGTACATCTGTGAACATGGTGTGTGCACACTGTCTGCATGTACGTGCATAGTGGACACATGGGATGTGCGACATACCCTGTTCTACACATTGTTAACATCTCATGGTATCTTTCGATGGCCAGTATGCATTCTACTACAGATATGTACTAACATGGGTACACATGTGTGTATGACATGGGTTGGTACTATGCTGTGGGTGATACTGTTGATATCTGTCAATGATCTGCAGTCTGGTAGTATACACCATCTCAACAGCATGACTATAACCAATCATTAGATGATGTCCTGACAAATGACTCACAGTTGTAGGGAACTCAGTAACAGTTGGATCCTTCCAGTACTATACAATAACAGTAACCAGTGGTATTGACCGCCACACGTTCCTGGGACCACACCTGTGTGGCATATAGCCCTCTTAGGTACATGCAACTACACTAGGGATATGTCCATCAACATCTGAAAATGCATGCATTGGCCTACACTGCATTCGCTGGATGGGACGCATATCCTACACAAGGTTATCATACAGACAGATACCTGTTGTCCAATACATGCTGTATAGCAGTAAGCTGTCTATGGCATATTCATCCACATTTACTATACATACTATCCCGACAGTACCACATAGGTGGTAGCCCTCAACATGTATGTTGGGTACCAATGTGTACAGACAGACACATGTTATGTCATCTGCCCCTTGGTATCCACATACCCATAGTTATTGTGGGGTCCCTCGGTGTTTCACATAACACATTAGGGGCCTGCATGCATATCCACAGGGCTGGTGTACACCTATAATGACTGTCCATTATTGCCAGTCATTGTTCTGTATGAACATGTCTGACATATACCCCGGCAATTACCCTCACTCACAGTACTCTATAGTACGTGTCATGGGTGTGTGTGGTAGAGATGTCCTTGGCCATGGATCACTACATTGGCTGGGCTTGACACAGACATACATATGTGACCTATGATTTGTGAAGCAGCGGCACAATCTGTCGAAGGTTACAAATGTATTCATGTCGTATGCAGGCTTCACACCTATGTACTGATTGAGGTCACATGTACACATATTTATTTGACATGCAGATACCCAATGTGTGCAATGCACATACTGCTTGAAACATATGTCATACCATAGTAAAAGCAAAACCCACACTGCATTGAGCACCTGTGGCACACACACACTTCGCGTTTGCAGGACTCAAACTCCTACCTAACTATGTTATGACACTAGAGAGATACGCATTAACACGGTGCACTATATGCATTACTGGGTGGTTTATGTTCTCCTTGAATATTTGTAGGATGCTGACATCATCAGACTTTCCAAAGAGGGATGTACCTCTTTTAATGTGTTTTCCCAGTCTCCAAAAAGGCTACTCCTCTCAAAGGAAACCACACACATACACACTTGGCATTTGCAGGACTCAAGCCCCTATCTAACTATGTTATGATACTAGAGAGATACACATTAACACAGTGCACTATATGCATTACTGGGTGGTTTATGTTCTCCTTGAATATTTGTAGGATGCTGACATCATCAGACTTTCCAAAGAGGGATGTACCTCTTTTAATGTGTTTTCCCAGTCTCCAAAAAGTCTACTCCTCTCAAAGAGAAACCACACACACACTTGGTGTTTGCAGGACTCAAACCCCTACCTAACTATGTTAGGATACTAGAGAGGTACGCATTAGCATGGTGCACTATATGCATTATTGGGTGGTTTATGTTCTCCTTGAATATTTGTAGGATGCTGACATCATCAGACTTTCCAAAGAGGGATGTACCTCTTTTAATGTGTTTTCCCAGTCTCCAAAAAGGCTACTCCTCTCAAAGGAAACCACACACATCCCCCCACACACAGTTGGCATTTTCAGGACTCAAATCCCTACCTAACTATGTTATGATACTAGAGAGATACACATTAACACGGCGCGCTATATGCTTTACTGGGTGATTTTTATTCTCCTGGTATATTTGTAGGATGATGACATCATCAGACTGGACATGGTAATGTGTGTACACATTGTTTTGCAATCCCAGGAATTATCCATGTAGGTTGGCAGGTATCAACAGCTTGTACAGGACCCCGTGAGTCTCACTTTGTGTGATCTATCTGTGGACACACTGACATCCCTTCATATGTCAACACATATCTATGCACAGATTGTTGATTTTGTGGATACAACATGCATCGGTGATGTTGATGAAGAGCTGTTTAAAGTCTATGTGGCACATGTGTAGCTCTGTTCCATGATGTATGTCCTGGGTGGCTGCCTTGCAGACGGTGTAGCATGCTCGGGAACCATGATCTGCACATGAACATACCACAGTTGGTAGGGTTGTGTGTTTGTCAGTTTCCAATAGCTCTGTTTATCACGTCTGCCATGATGCACTCCATGGCCTTGCAGATCAGACTTTATAGGCTTACTGGACTATACTTCCCATGGTGTGTTGTGCACCCACACATGTGGGGAGTGCCTTATGTTGCTGTAACACATTCGACGGTTCCAGGTCCTGTGGAGTGGGTGAGGCTCAACAGACTGTTCAGGTGCAGGGTCTGTTTGTTCTGTAGTGCATGCATGACACATATTGGGAAACAATGTAATCCAATTGCTGCCATGCTTTTGGCTTTGGGGGGAGCTGTTTAGCCATTCTACACGTGATATCTCCTGGTATGATGTCAGGGACTATCGTCTGTGGGAGGTGGGTATGTATACATGGGCCTGTCTGTTAGGATGTTGGCAATGTCAGTAAGGTACAGTTGTCCCTGACTCAGCACATATATGCGTCTACATTACTATTTATTACATAGCTGAAGGACATGTCATGATTCTTGGTCTGGACTCCTTCTCAGCTACTCTTTACAAAACACCAACAAACCTGAGCACTAATCCTGGTTATACTCTTTTACACACTTAACACCCTACTGATCCTTTGTGCTCAGGCTACTGAGTATGTCATCATAATACACTGGCATGTCCAGGGGTCGGTTTAATGTGTACTCTTCAGTCCAGCTAGTGAATATTGTGGTTATGACACAATGTCACATCTGCCTCATGTACACAGACAACCCTCTCCTCCTCACATCACACTCACATATATGTGAAAGATGTAACAATATTGACATACAGGACACTGAGCTCTCTCGACCCATGACTGGCATTGTCTATCAGGTGGTGAGGGTGACCACACACACCACATATCAGTCTCACATACACCGATAGTGACAGCACACAAACCACATTATCACACATACACATATTCGGAGGCTCTACATACACTCTGCCTAAGCAGCAGAGACCTCCACAGCAGACACACATACAACTGCTACCCCACTACAATGCCCACATGCCACACAGTTCACAATGTCAGTGTGCCACACAGTCACTGCCCTTTGGGCTAAACAACACACCTAATACACTTGTTATAGGTGACACTTAATGTCAAACACACTGTCGTCCCACTCACCAGACCAAACAAGGGAATAGTCATTTTGAGCTATCTCTCAGGTGCCATGATCTGCCACATAACACATGCACTCAGGTCATTCCAAAGCAAGTCCAGGACTGGCTCCATCATTGTCCAAGCTGGTGCGTGCAACCAGACGTTTCTCCCTGGACCACATGACATGAAACATAGAGGAACTCTGTGATCATGTAGCCCAGCCCAGTATTACCCTGACCTTGTCTAGCATCTTACACTCACCAAGTATGATGTCACAGTATACCAACACACTGATCACGTTTAACAGTTGGCTAACATATTGGTGTTATTCAAAGGGGGTACAGTGTCTGTCACCCTGAGGTGACATGCTCAACATGCCACGTAGCTTCCCTATGGACAGCTTGCACCTGTCACCCTTGGACTTTTGAATACTGGCTAGGGAACTTGCTGCCACCATAGTGCCTTATTTAAGCGGGGCTCAAAGGACAGAACCACCTCTATAGACATTACAGAGTACACGACACTGAGGGTAATGCTGCTCAACACCAGATGTATTATCCTCAAATTGCACCCACTCAGGAATCTCCTCAGTATGGAGGATAGCAATATCTGTGCACTAACAGACACATGGTTCAGGCTCCCACATGCACACCAGCACTACCAGGTTGTATTCCGTACCATGCTTTCTGACCACATAACTCGGAATGGCCAACACAAATAGGGGGTATATCCATATACATCACAGATACACATACCTCCGGGTTGGTAGCACTGCACAAAGCATCACAGACCATACATATGCACCTAACATTGTGCAAATTGGCCTTTTGGTTTGTTGCCTGCTACAGACCACACTCCCCAACTCAGCAACCCCACTCAGCTTTCCTGGGAACATTGGACAATATGAAGGTCTCCCCAAACACCATTATATTGGGTGATGTCAAATACCCACACATTGACTGTGGATAGTACTCAGGCCACAACACCCTCGACCAATAGTTGCTACTATTTCTACAGTCATATGGTATGGCATAACCGGTCACCACACCCACATGAGGGGACAACATATTGGACATGGTCATCACTGACATGGGGACTCTGTGTTCCACACCTGCGATATACCCCTCATTGCTAAGGGCAGAATATACCTTATCTCACTGGACATCCATATCCTGTCCCCACACCCTTCCTTGGTAATGTTGGTGAACTTCCCATAGGAAAATGTCACACTCCTCCAAACCATGGTGGCATCATTCAGAGACCCTGGGTCAGTGGTAAGTATGGCTCAGACTGCTGTATCCTTTACATACAAATTCTATGGACACCTAGTGGACCGCATGGATCGTTACATCCAAAATAACAACTGGACTCATTCCTGCAATGGCAGTGGACCTGTGCGGTAGACCCCAGCCATTCATACGCTTTACAACAAATGGAGGAAGCTACTACATGATAGAGCACAATCCCAGACAGAGAAGGCCTCTGTGATCTGTACTAGCAGATAGCTACAATCACTTGGGTAATTATGTCAGGCACGCTTCTAACGGACAATTGCACCAGACATGTCGGACACTCACAAGGCCTTCTTCAGTCAATTCAGGTACCTGGCTGGACACTCACTGATATGCTGTGTGTTACTGTATACTGACTAAACATACCCTGAACCCACTGACATTGCCATCATCCTGGCAAACAGGTTCAGTGCAGATGTGTCCCCCACATCCCCCCTAAGGTGGTACTGTCCATACCAACAGAGTGTAACCTCCCAGACATCACGAGTAAACAGCTGAGTGCTGCTCTCCCCACAGCGGACAACACAGCATCAATAGGATCAGATGGTGTCCCAGCCTGTGTCATACACAGCCTTCATGACAGACATAACACTCACATTACATCACTGTTCGACATAAGAGTTACTGCAGCATATGTACCCACGGAATGGTGTACAGTGATAGTGGTACCACCACACTGAATACTGCCACAACAGACCACAGGCAATATCGGCCTAAAAGGCTAATTAGCCTGTTCTGCAAAGCTATGGGGTGTATTGTAATGGGACTCATGCACATAGACATGGGAAACCTACAGACACTGGGTCCTACACATTACAGCATTGTTGTGGGCAGATCTTGCCTGTTGGACCTGTTCATATTCTTTCAACAGTTACCAGGTCCATCAGTGTTGGGACAGTTGTCCACACAGCCTGCCTGGACCTTGCACAACCCTTCATCAGAATAACCCGCTTGGCCATTATGTATAGGCTCCCCAGCATCAATATCGACACATATCTGACACGATGGATTGCTACCTGGATCAGGGATAACACCCACATGCTCAGTGTTGCAGGTGAAATGTCTGACTATACACCAATTACACATGGCATCCCACAAGGCTCAGTCCTGGGACTTCTCTTGTTCAGTATATATTTGTGTGATGTACAGGCTATCACAGGAGGGCTATGGCTGCCCATGTTCGTAGATGACTGCAAACTGGGTGCCATAATCAGCTCTCCTGCTGGCACATGCATACTCATACAGGGTCTCTCAGAGATAGGTTGAATGGTGCCTGAGCCATGGCCCATGGCTACATGCCATTAGTTGCATAGTCATCCCCTTTGAGGATGACAAAATGCCCACACATTACCACATAGGTTGTAATCCATTATATACAGTAGTGGTTGTTACGGTTTTGGGGACACAACCTGTTCGTACTCTCGCCTTTGACAATCCTATTGCCATAGTGGTTAGACAGTACGTCTACATAGCCCACCATATCCCACATGGTTTCACATGTTGATCATGTGTGGTCATTGTGCCCCTATACTCTTCACGACCATGCTTGGTTACTATGCCACATTTGGGATGTACCTTACCTGACACCTGCAGCAACTGTAATGGCCACAAATGTTACTCATCGAGCAGATGTAGGGACTCACACAGATGCCCTGCACAGTTCTGATACAGTAACTCCAGCTATACTCAGTCACTTACCACCTACACGGATGTGTTGTGTGCCTGTAGTTGCAGGCAATATCTGACCCAGACTTACTGGACATGCTCCACCTCAGGATATCCGACTCCCTTGGAGCTACACACTCGAGGGACATATACCTCAGCACTGATGTTAAAAGGACATGCTGGGGGGACAGATTATTATCAGAAAGCCTCCACTCACTCCGGAGTGTAGTCCCGGTTTTGCATAGGCAGAGACACCCACTGACCACCTACAGGTGACATCTTGACATGTGGATGGGTGATCACATGTTTACCCATGGGATATCTTCTGGGTCCCTGCTAGACAGAGGCACAATACACTCAACATGAATGGGCTATCTTGTGTGACCTACTATTCAGAGGCACAGTGTTCGGATTAGACTGGGTTGCAGAAGCCAAATACACTCTGGCTATGCTTGTACATGCCCTAGGGCAGATAGCCTAGTATCAACCTCTGAACCTATGATAATTTTCATGATGCACAATGTTTATTGCTGATACTGTTTGCAGGTTTTTATCATCTTTCCTTTCACACTTTCTATGAACCACTCAGGTATCTGCAGAACATATTTGCTTATGGCAGGGATCCACTATATTATTTACGTGTCTGTTGTCATACCAGTGTATGCACAGGGCAGATTGCTGGGTAGTGAGGGGTTCCTGGGTTAACACATGCAACTGCCTGCTATGTGTGGCCCAATGCTGTACTCCAACATGGCCTAAGTGTGTGAGCATGCCCAGTTCAGACTGTCAGTGTTCTGTTGCCTGACATTTGTCTCATGTAGTCAAGTGTGTGAGCATGCCCAGTGTAACCTTTCAGTATATTGCTGTCTGAGGTCCACTACATTTGTTGATGTATGTCTACATGTCCAATATTAACATTTGTACTGTGTGTGTAGGAAGTCAGGTTCTATTCTTACTGCAGGACTCACCTTTGTGTCATAACTCGACAGGGATTATGCTGTGCCTGCAGGGTTTCCATGAAATACTTTGCATAGACTTATCGACATTTCTTCATACAGGCTAACCACTGCAATACTGTCATGGTTTAGTGGTACTATGACTATAGTGCACAGTATCCTGGGTTCAAGGCCCATCGCCGCTTATATTTTCATACTGAGCAGACCAGACTGCTTAGGGGCCAGTGGAGCAAATATGAGCATGTTGGCTTTTGTTCAGCTATGCCCTACCTAGACCCAGCTTGTCCAACATTGCTCAATATTAACCATCATTGCTGGACATTGGCCAATATTACTCTACATTGCCCACATTTGTAGTAGTTGGTGTGTGCGATTTTGTTTATATATACTTCATGATGGTAAATGCTGTTTAGCAATGCTTTATATTGCTTAACACATGGCAATCATGCCTCAGGTGTTGATGCAGGGCTGCCTATGTCAGATGCACATACTACACTCCCTATACATGTTCGAAAGCAGGTAGTGTCAATGTAGGCATCCCTTTTACTATATGTGTGGGTCAGAGAGAGATATAATTTCCAGAGTTCCTACTGAGCCAGTGTATGTGCTATGCGTTGCCTCTTTGCCAAGGCCAAAGCATACTGGGCATGCCTCCTTCTGCCTACTGGGGCAGGCTCAGGTTGTTCCTCCTCCGAGTCATGCTCTGCCTGTGATGGCCTTGGCAATGGTAGGGGGCTGTTTGGCCCAGGCCTATGCTGGTCCTCCTGCAGCTGTTTTTGCAGGATCATATTATGTAGCATAGCACATACCATGACAATTTGGGTACATGTAGTTGGTGAGTACTGCAAGGCTCCACCAGATGTGTCCAGGCACCGGAACTGTGACTTGAGCAGCCCAAACACATGCTCAATTACATTTCATGTTTGTGCGTGTGCCTCATTATGGCTTTCCTGTTCAGGGGTGTGTGTGCGTTTCTGATGGGTGTCATCAGCCACGGCTCCAGTGCATAGCAGGAATCCCCCACTAGGTGACCTTGTGGGATATCCCCACTGGCAAATGTCTGGTACAGCTGCGTCAGATGCCAGATATGGGAATCATGGTAGCTTCCAGGGCAGCCAGCACACACATTCAGTATTATGCCCTGGGCATCACACACGACCTGGCAGTTGATGGAGGGGAAGCCCTTGCGGTTGAAGTAGACCCTACCCCGCTCACCGGCTTGTGCTTTGATGCATATGTGCGTGCAGTCTATTGCACCCACTACCTCAGGGTATTCCGCTATTTGCTGGAAGAGACGAATATTGCTAGCCAATACCTCACGGGAATTGGGGAAATATACATGATCACCAACATGTGCTGACATGGCATCCAGGAACTGGTGCAGTACCCTGGATGCTGATGCCTGTGATATCCCCATCATATCACCAGTTGGTCTCTGGAAGGTACCTGTTGCTAATGTTCTTAGGCCAACACATACCTTAGTTTCCATTGGGATGGGTTCCCCTCTGTTCGTTCTGTGTGTGATGCGTGGCCTACACAGCTCAACAATTTGCTGCAAGAGGTCTCTGTCCACTCTATAGCGCTCCACTATCTCCAGCTCATGTAGCCCCTGGTAGGTAACCCTGGGCCTGTACACTCTTCTCCGTCTCCTCACTGTGGGTTGTCCAGCAGCATTTGCATTATCACCACCCTCAGCATGTTGCATATGTCACCTTATAACAGCAATGGCAGCTCCTAACAGTTTTTGTCTCAGTGAAGCTTTTTCAGTTTTCACTTCTATTAGCTTACTGCAGTGTTGCAGTGTCTCTTAAGAGAAACATAATGGACTGCTGTTTGCAGAGTTTTAAGTGCTGGGCTGGGCTGGGCTAGTGTTCTGCCTGGGTAATTGCCTGTTCTGACTGTTTTCACCTGCTAGCTCTGGTAGTACTCCCTGGTAATTTCCACTATTTGGTGTGCTTCCTTTTTCCTTTCTGTTTCCTCGGGGGGTTGGGGGCCCCACGCACACAAGCGCAAACACGCGCACAGCAGCTAACACGCACGCACACATGCTTACATGGACTAAAACTTGCTTATTCTTGTTAAATCGCACGCACACCGGCGCAAACACGCTTACAACTGTTTACACAGCCTTACATATGCTTACTCAAGCCTACACGCACACATGGTTACACTCGTGCACACTGTAATAAAGAAATAACCACTGGTGGGGAAGCAGCAAATAAACCAGAAACCAAGAAAACCACTTTCAAGCCGATAACTAGTCCCCGTACACTCACGTGAAACCAACAGACAAGAAAGATGCTACGATCATAAGACACTCTTCACACACTTTATTGTATAAAATAACAAACAGTCAAGCGCTTTTGTCAAGTAGACTTCCTCAGAACAATAATTTTCCGAAATCACTCAGCTTTTATACCTTAGATCAATTAATTAATCATTTAACAAACTCATTAAGCTCTAAAAAACACAGTGTTGTTAATTTATGTATATAATTATTTAAATATTTAAAAAATCATTTGATGACACAAAACACATAAAAACACATAAAATAGAGATGAGAATGTGATCTTAAAAACTATAAAGGGTAAATTCAGTAAAATATTATACTTTGAATTATTTTATTTTATTAGCTCTGTATCTCAATTCAGGTTTAATACTAATAGCATCATTAATACCTGGAAATTCACTTGCATTGACCATAAGTTGCCACCTAGTTTCTACCCTAAGCAACTTATTGGTCCAATTCCCCCCCTCTGGGATCCTTACTAACTATTTCCAGGATACCAAACTTAAAACCATGGGTAGGGTTACTTTTAATATGTTTATATAGGGCATTTTTCTCGTCCATTTTCGTAACACTATAACAGTGTTCATAAATCCTACGGTTTAACCTTCTTTCTGTTTTTCCAATGTAAAAACATTGGCAAGCCATACAGAGGGCTAAATAAACTAAACCTGTTGTGGTACAAGAGCCAGATACCAAGTTGATCTCAATCCTAAAGGGGCCCAATCTCACTTTGGGGGTCTCCAAAATATATTTACATTGTTCACAAGCCCCACATGTATGTGTCCCTTCCTTTCTTTTCTTTCCTTGGTAACTATGTTCCAGAATATTCTTTAAATTTTTATTTACTTTATAAGTAAATAAGGGTTCATTACCCAGTATTCCCAATACTTCCTTATTCCCCTTAAACATAACCCAGTTGTTCTTAATAATCTTTTTTACTTCTTCAGATGTTTCCCCATAGGTAAGAACCATAGCCTGGGTAAAATCCTTCAAGTCTTTAGGATCTCTTTCCATGACTTCCTCAACCGTCCCTAATAATGGCATATATCTACTATTCCTTTTTTTTTCAATAATCCGTTTTTTATTGTTTTCAGATACACTAATACAAAACTACTACATATATACAATATATACATGAATGCTTCCAAAAGCTACACAAAACATTGTATATTCACATAAGTTATTAAAAAGGTAATACACCATGACAACATCAATCTGTATTATTAATATAACATATATCTAATCTCAGCTTGAATCTCTCCTATGAACATGTAACCTGAGAAGAAGTGGATAGGAACCTCTAAGCCAGCACAATATTAAATATTTGCTCCCATATTTTTGTGTTATTTATACTTTTCTTATGGTCATTAATCAACAATTTATGCGCTAGAATATGTCTTATTGCTAGAGTTTTAAAATTTTCCCAAGAGGTCTGGGCTGGGTTCAACCAATTTGATGCTATGTAAAGTTTCATTAATAAGCAGATATTTATAATTATGATCCTTTTTGATTTGTCTAAATTGTCTGGGGGGATATGCAGGATCATAAATTCCCAAGAGAGTGTTGAGTGCTGGTAGCCCATTTTTTGTAATTGAAGTTTCAAGGAATTCCAAAGTTTAAAAATGCATTTACAACTCCAGTACATATGCAAAAGGTCAGCCATCTGATCTATACAGTGCGGGCATTTAGGAGACTTCTTTGAGTCAAATTTATGAAGAGTAAGATGGGTATAATAAGCATTATTAAATATCATTAGTTGTGTAAATAATAATTTTTGGAGAGATACTGACTCTAATGTTAAGTTAATTGCTTTCAAAATCTTACTGTCATCCACCAATATTAATTTTTCCTTCCAGTACTTAGCTAGGAGAATATGTTTGTTATATTTCATCTCTTTTATCAATTTGTATGAGGTAGTTATATATTTATTGTCCTGTATCAGAGTTTTCCACAAACTACGGCATATGTTTAGGTCTTCTTCTTTCATTTTAAAGTTGTTGAAATAACTTATAACAAGTTCTTTTAGTTGTCTCATGATAATTAAATATGAAATAGGAAGATTCTTTTCTTTTAAAATATCTTGTACAGACACACCAAGAAAGGGGTATAAATTAAGTATAGTTAAATCACTTATTAGAGGGAATTTCTTTAAATCTATCAGTTGATTACCAATTATTAAGTTTGGGTTCTTGTGGAATGGTTGAAATGTCATCATATGCTGTAATAGGTTTAGAGAAGTAAAGAGATTTTGAATTGAAGTTACATATACTTTAATATGTTCCATCAAATCATACCTACTAAGAATTCCCCTATTTAAAAAGGGCAATGCTTTACAATTAATTCCCACTCCAGTTACATGCCTATGAGTCAGGACCAACCCCTTGGGTGACCATTTCAGACTGGATCTGTCAAAGTGAATCCCTCTTAAGAGTCTGTTTGCATTTATTATTAAATAATAGGTTTCAAAATCCGGTAAGTCTAGACCTCCCCTACTTTTTGGAGTCATCAGTTTCTCATATGTTATTCTCGTTTTCCTAGGTTCCCATAGAAATCTCCCTAGTCCTACATGAAGTTGTTTAAAGAATTTCCTCGTAATTCTAAGTTGTGTAGCTCTAAAAATGCATAATATTCTGGGAAGAACATTCATTTTGATAATTGTGGTTCTTGCCATTATTGGTAATTTCAACTTACTCCATCTTTTTAAGTCCGATGTTATCTGATCCCAAATTGTTTTAACATTGTTCACAAAAAAGTCTCTATTGTCCATTGAAAATACAATGCCGAGATATTTTGTTCTTTCCTCTGACTTTACCTGCAGTGGTAACAGTGAGAAAGGTGTAGGCGTCTTTAATGGAAATATTTTGGTTTTTTTAAAGTTAAGCTTATAATTAGAAATTTCCGCAAAGTCTTCTACTGCTTTTAATATCTTCTCAATATCTGAAACAGGTGTGGTACAATATATATTTAAATCATCTGCAAAAGCCGCCATATTTATCTTCGTATCATATAAAATCGTGGGATTAGAATAAATATTTTGTTTGATGTGTAAAACTAATGGTTCCAACTATAGATTAAATAAAATAGGAGACAATGGGCAGCCTTGACGGGTACCATTTTTAATTTGTATTTTTTTAGAACAGTCTTTATTAATAAATAAATTTGTATAAGCATTGTTGTATATTTTCTTTAATGTTAGAGTGAAATCCTGAGGTATATTAAAATGTCCTAAGATATCAAATAGATATTCCAAATTAACTCTATCAAATGCCTTTATCAATTATAAGGGCATACATGTTGAGATTTTTATACTTGGCGTAGGAGATTAATGTGTGCAGTGTTAACGTATTATCAGTGGTCTGTCTCCCATTCATAAACTCAGCCTGTTCATCAGATATTATTAAATTTGTGACTCTCTTCAGTCTATTTGCCAGGATGGCTGTCATAATTTTCATGTCCATATTCAAGAGTGAAATGGGTCTGTAGTTATCTGGGTTTTTAGAAACCCCATTCTCTTTCGGTATCAAAATTGTCTTTGAAGCGTTAAAGTGAGGATCATTAATCTTATTCTGGACTATATAATTGAATATCTGTGGTAATATTCTACTCAAGATCTCCCTAAAGGTTTTATAAAATTCAGAGGTTAAACCGTCCGGTCCTGGAGCTTTATGGGGTTTCAGATTCTTAATTATCTCTGTTATCTCCTCAGCTGAAATTGGTTTGGTTAAATCCTTATGGAACTCATTATCAATCTTCGGGAATGTAAGTTTCTGTAAGAAATCCTTCCTAACTTTATTTGGTACAAGTACCTGCTGTTCACCATAGATCTGATTATATATTGTTTCAAAGATATTCATAATGTCTTCCTTATTAGTATATGTTCTATTCTTATAATGTATTTCAGGAATTACTAATGTTGTTTTCGTTTGATTAATAATGCGTGCTAATGCTTTTGAGGGGGTCTGTATATGGTTTGCATATTTTACTAAATTCCTCTGTTCATAAAATGACAATTTACTATTATGTAATAAAAACAGAGCTTTCTGACATTTTAATAACTCTGTTTCTGTTTGTTTATTATAGTTCCCCATTAACTCCTGATCTAGTACTCTAATTTTGGTTTCCAATTCTTGTAATTCCCTATTCTGCATTTTTTTATGGTAAGTGGAATATATCTACTATTCCATTCACTCATGACCTGGTTCCTGATTTCTTCCAAAAGGTCCAATGGATACCCCTATTCAGGAACATATCCATTACCAATCTGGTTTCCTCTTCTGCGTATTCCATCTTGGAACACATCCTTACCACCCTCACCATTTGTCCTTTGACAATATTTCATTTAATATATGGGGGGTGGTTACTTGAGTATTCCAAATAATCATTGGAAAATGTGGGTTTTCTGAAAATTCTGGATTGAAATTTGTTAGTTTCAGAATCCTTGGAAAGTTGAACATCTAAAAAGGAAATCTCATTTGAATTGCCATGACCTGTAAATTTGAAATAATCACACACTTGATTAAGGTATTCCATAAAGGAATGGAAGGACTCTACGTTTTTCCATAAAATAAAAAGGTCGTCCAAAAACCTAAAATATAAATTCCAATTATTATTATATATCGAATTTAAAACATATCTTTTTTCCCCACTGGTACATGACTAGATTAGCAAAAATGGGTGCGCAACTACTACCCATGGCCACCCCATTAATTTGTCTATAAAATTCTCCTTGGAATGTAAAAAAAATGTTCTTTAAAACAATCTCCATGAGTTCTATTATAAAATTAATGGTACTCCCCCTTAAATTAGTATGACCCACTAAAATTTCACAAAACAATTCCAACCCTATCCCGTGTGGGATAGAGGTGAAAAGATCAACTACATCTATTGAAGAAAAATACATTTCATTACTGTAACATTCATCTTTCACTTTTCTCAAGAAATCCCAGGAGTCGATTAAAATGTGTGGAATGGGTGTTAAGGCCTGTCTCACAATCCAATCAATATAAATACCTATAGTATAGGTGACACTATTGTGGGCAGACATAATGAGCCTATAAGGAGGGTCCTTTATATCCTTGTGTGTTTTTGGAATACCAAATACTATAGGTATAACAGGATGTTCAAATTAAGGAAGTTGTATTCTTCCTCATTAATGACCCCTTGAAATAGGGAGTCTTCCAACATAAATTTTATTTTCCTAAAACAGATGTTGATTTCATTCCTAGAAATTATTTCGTACTTAGACCCATCATTCAACATGCCAGTTATTTTATTGTTATAGTCTTCTACACTGGTATTGACCATACCTCCACCCTTGACAGGTTTCATAAACCGAGTCTCGGAATTATCACGTAATTCAAACATTAATTTTCTTTCTTTAAAAGAAAGATTATGTTTCCTATTTTTACTGGTCTGTAATAATTTGTATCTCTTGAGTACAAATATTTTCAAAGGAATTTAAAATAGGTATTAAAGGGGGGTTATAGCAACTTTTCTTGTAAACAATTGGTTTCACCCTAGCAACCTGGTCACACCTTTCTTGGTTTAAAATTTTCAAATTTAATTTCCTTATAAAAATCTTGAGATCCATTAAGGTTTTACTACAGTCCTCCTTAGTGGAGGGAACAAATTTCATACCCTTCATAAATAAATAAAATATTTCTTTATTGAGAGGGAACTGTGCATAATTGTAAATTTTGAACCCCTTATACTCGTGCACACTGTCATACTCGGGTTTACTGGTGCGCGCATGCATGCTCAGCAAGAAACTTTGGTGTTATCCACTGCATACACCTTCAATTTCTTGACTTTACCTGGCCTACCTGTTGACACACCTCTTTCACTATTATGTGACTGTAAGCTGACACATGACACTCTGCTCCAATGAGCTTCACTCCTTTCATACATACCCCCTCGTGATGTCACCTATCTTCTACTCTGTTACTCCCCTTATCCTACTCCTACACTCCACTGACTGTACTCATTTGCTATGTAAACTTGCGATTCACTATCCTAACTCTCATTTGCATAGGATTGCCTACTAATGCTTAGTTACATCTCTTAGACTGAGCTTCCCCCCTTAGCAACCTCTACTCGCTGGCCATGTTGTCTTCAGCCTGCCATTTCCTTGCATTGTAAATTCTTTTTAGCTATAAAATCCACATTTGTGGATCTTAATTATTAATTTTCTGCTTTTTAGGGTGCAGCGCGTTTGCGCGGCGCTGCACTACGATTAAACCCCGGAGATCGGGATAAAAAAAAAAGTTATTTTATTTTTAATTTGCATCCCTTCCCATTGCTAATGGACATAATTTTGGACATTTGCATGCTTCCTCCTGTACATTCATGCTTTATTTCCAGCTGACACGGCTCCGTTTTGCTTTTTGCAGAACCATACTCAGTTATCAACTGAGTACATTTCTGCAAGTAACACTACTCCTACTCGGACAGGTTTGGGTTTCCTGGATCACAAATTTACCTCATTTGCATAGTTTTCACCTGCAATTGAGGTAATTTGCATATTCCAGCCCTGTCCGTGTAGGACTAGTTTAGAGATCTCAGTTGCATGCCCCTACCGGCTTTTCCTGGATCGCTTGGCGGACATGTTGGCTGCATGGAGTCTTACTCTACTCTAAGACTCCGTGCAAGCCTTCATGAATCCGACCCATATTCTTTTAAACTAACTGTTATGTTGGTCTTATGGGTTATGTCATACTGTTTTGCCGTTGACATACCTACTGTTATGTTATTTATTGTTGTGTCCCTCATAATATACCTTAATATGTATTTGGATTAATCAATATTATATTCCATTATATTAATACTAACATTGGCTTGGTTATTACTAATCTTACTTAATGTTTACATCTAATTTACTACAGCATGACAAGGTGAGCCAGTTCCAGGTGATCCACCTACCTTGCCTCCAGCGGACATGGCACTGGGGCTCAGCATGTCTAGGCCATAACCTGGTAGTGCCCCCTTGGGGCTGGAGCTGGGTTCCCTCTGGGAGCAGAGGTGGAGGGGTGATTTTGTCACCCATCAAGAACTGCCGGGTATGGTACACAGGGTGGTTCACCAAACTGTCGGTGCATGCCTGTGCCAGATGGAGGTCATGGTCACCATCCTGGTGGGGCAGCCTTACCCCAAAAAACAGCCTCCACCACTGCCACCACAGGGGCAGTGAAGCAACAGTGCTGGCAGTCCCATGGGTGAGGACTTGACTTGCACTGCTACTGTGTGGATGCTCATGGGACTGGGATTCCACAACACCCTCCACATCCAAGGTGTACACCCCCATCTTGTGTCACACACTAACTCTGTCTGCTGTCTTGTCCATCTTGTCTGTCTGCAAAAGCTTCATCACCTTCCAAACTTACCTCACCCACATGTACCTATGCCCCTTTCCCAACATTCCACTCTCACCTAAAAAAAAAAAAAATGGGCACCTGTCCCAAAAAAATAAATAAGTAAAACTTGTCCCATACATAGCTCCCCATTTCACACACATGTCCACTGGACACACTTAATTTGGTACAATTGGCTTGACAATGCAGTTAGGTTGTCGTTACTCCTCTCTGGGAGTGACAGTTCAAACTCAGCTAAAATATCTGTCACAGTGCACAGTTGGTGATGAAGAAATGGACATCTATGGTTCTTTCTTAACCCATCCTGCACATCTCTAACTGCATTTCACTATGTTTTTCCTCCTGTTTGCACCACTTTTCACTACTATCTCCCCATTTTTTTTTCTTTAAAAATGCTTTGCACAATGCGGCATGGTGCGCTGCATTGCTTAGCTATGCTAAATAGCACTATACTCATATATGCTTTTGGAACAATATTAATTACATTCCTGCATCCTATTTCAATCCCATGACCCTCGCACCTGCAGTACAGTGAATCATCATGCCAAGCCACACAGCTGCTAACAAAAACCACTGCTTTAAGCAAAACATTGTAGTTTGCCTCATTAAGCATGTTTAAACATCCCTGCACATTGCTCCGCACCTCCCAAATCAGCTAAAAGATTCATACAAAAATAGTACTGTAATTAGCACTCTAGTACACAAATACATCACTATAAAGGCACGCACATAAACTTAGATGTAATTGAGGTATCTGATCGCAGGTAACCCTGCAGTTATGTCTACAACATGTAAGAACACACTTGATAAAACAATGGAAAAAAGGATGTTAACTGGGACTCTGTTATACAAATACAGCTCTCTAAATCCATGCACATACTAATAGATGTAAATGCGGTATTTATCAGCAGATAACTGTGGAATATAAGTACAACACATAGGAAATCATCTGTCATAACAGTGACTCTGTAGCTCAGTCTGTAAAATGCATTGAAACACTAACTTTTTGATACACATGGTCCTGGGTTCAAGTACAGCTGTGTCTACCAATGAAAATACATTTATGTGGCCATCAGTAGGATAAAATGTGATATGTATGTCTGTCCTATCAGCTATTTATCCACCCAGAGCAGTACAGCTGGAATTAAAATAAAAATGGCCAATGGCTAACAAAAATAGTTTAATGAAAATACACTCTCTTTAGCACCTCAGCAGAATAGCCTTCAAAGAGTCGTACATAAAACACTCAAATACATCTTATATAGAAAAATCAATAAAACAATCAACTAATTGATTAATAATACATCGACCGAAATTAAATTAAGTACTTCCAATTTAAATCACAATTCAGTCCAAAAGGCAATAATGTATTACATTTCAAAAATAAAAGCACATTCTTTATAGAGAAGTTTATCTTTTAAAGAACAATTTCCCCCATTCTTACATGAACTTGTTCAAGAAATCACCATTATGTTTTTCTTTAAAACAAACAGCAACAGGACTTTCAGTTCTTCATCTTTTAATGTCCCTAACATGCTCCTGCAGTCTCATTCTAAAATTTCTCTTATTTACCCCAATGTAGTATAAGTCACAAGGACATCTGAGGGCATAAACAATGCCCTCAGTGTTACAAGAAAAAACTCCCACAGAATGGAAATTAGCACCATTAATCTTTTAATTAATTAGCTGATTGTTTTATTGATTTTTCTGTATAAGATGTATTTGAGTGTTTTTTATGACTCCTTGAAGGCTATTCGGTAATATTGTAGTTGAGGGCCTCACCAGTTCCTTTTGTGCAGAAGTGGGTGTGTCGCAAATTGAGTGACAACCCGGTCTGCATATTACTTGGGGTTTTCGACAAACTGGCAATAGATTCTTTATATTTTATTATTTTTTTTACATTTTAGGTTGATTAAAACTTGCCGTTATACACAATATGTGCATATCAATGTTCAGTCATGCTGCAACACCCTGTAATACTTAAAGACTTAACCCCACAACTGAGTGAAAGAAAGAAGAAGCGGTTACACTTCTTTTACGATTGCGTGCTGTACTGACAGCACATAACCGTTCAAAGTGTCAATATGAGATTTTGGTGACTGACTATTAAAAGCACTGTGACAACGGAAACACTTTAGTTTAAATAAGAAGCTATTACACATTGTATCAAATCCATAATTTTAGCAGTTGGCAGTCCTCTTAAGAAACTGATATACCCCAAGGTCGAGAAAGTGTTTTTTTTTTTTTTTTTGTGTTTAAATGTCAGTTCATGCCATTTACTTTCAGTTTACTTTCAGTTTACTGTTATATTTACTATCCTATTACAACGTCAAGTATACATTTTTTTTTCTCTTCGGTTGTACATTGGGAGGGAATGCATATTCATGAATGACATATCACAGGGGTGGGTTTTGGGTGTGGCTTGCTACTGCGCATCTGGTGAGACCCTCAACTACAGTATCGCCGGCTATTCTGCCGAGGCACTAGAGAGTGTATTTTCATTAAACTATTTTTGGTAGCCATTGGTAATTTTTATTTTTGTTTCATTTTATTTTTGTGGTTTGTTACAGTACAGTTGGAATGTCTGCTTCTATGTTATAGAGGGGAAAGGCATACAGATGGGACCACTCTCATCCTACTCCTAGTGCAACAGGTAATACAATAGGCAGAATTCCCACTGGATGTTGAAGTGTGTGCTGAAATTGTGTCCCAGTAATATCACACTGCACCCCACAATGTTTGTTGGTGATATCACAGACAAAACACTGCGGTCCACAATGTTTTGTTGGTGATATCACAGACAACCACAGCTGCACAAATAACATGCATATATGGCAGTTGAGCTAGACGCAAGGGTTGTCAGTACACACACCACAGGGGAATACCATGACATAAGACGTGATCTGGCAGTTGTCCACCTGCCTGACATCATGGTTAATGTACACCTACCTGTTTTGTGGGACACACCAAGCATTTTGGCTTGCATTGTCTTATTGATACTGTTGGTTGACATACTTACCTGACACACACATACCTTACTTCCCAGTGGGTTGGCTGCACTCAATCTGGCTCTGCCTATAAAACAAGGCTGCCACAGGTTGTATACTTACTCTTACAGTCTGTTGTCCTGCAAAGTGTTCACCCTTTCTGCCTATACCTATTGCCTGCAGCATCAATTTCAGCTTCAGCCTGTATCACATACATTTGTATGTAAATAGTAGCTGCTACAGACATTCTCTCTACCATGACATAGGATCTGTCACCCACTATTTTCCAACCCAACATAGAGAAAGGGGTTGAAATTTGCATTGAGGCCTTACATCTTGGTCAGTGGTTGCATTGGATTGGCTGATTATAATGCAAATCACATGTGCTGGCTACAATTAGCAGTTCAGAAGCACAGATTGGTTCAGAGGCAATCACTTCCTAATAGAGAACCATGTTAAAAAGGCAAACAGCCAGGTAGGGAAAATGTGTATGACAGTAACTTTTCATGGTCAACTCATTGGCAAAACATTTATATATCTGTATTGTTCAGCAGAGAAGTATTGTACTCCATCAAGTATGTAACCATTTTGTTTCCAGCATGATGCATATTTGTCCATGTACTTAGGAGGAATGTTGATTACATCAGTAAGCCTTGTGTGGAACTGTACTGCTGACATGTAATTGATCTGCAGATGGGTTACACCTACAGAGGAACTACTGTACAGTACAGGTAGAATGCTCTCTGTTAAATAAGTATACCACTCTCCTAGGAATTTCATATTGATAGATGTGGTAATACTACACTGCTGTTTTTGTGACACTGCTTGTTTTACATATTACAAGTGGGGCTTACACATATGGGCCACAGCTTAATGGACTTTTGTGTTGCTTGTGTGATCAAACAACTGTATCTGTCATGGCACAAGCAGGGCTAGATGAGTACTACTACTATCATACTCACATCCACACCCTTACTATGTTTGCATGGTGTTGAATGTGAGATGTGCAACCAAGCAGTGATTACTGGTAGCCATCTGTTATTGCTGTATCTCTACAAGCTACACTGTCAGATACAGTATGTGATACTGACATATGTTCCCATTTTGTTGTTTGTCAAGAGATATGTATCCCAGACATCATGGCCCTTTTACAGAGGCAGAAAATGCAGCTATCCTGGATGCCCTGTGTCAGCATCACCGATTCATGCTGTCCAGGGGGAAGTCAAACCGAGAAGAGTGGGCAGCACTGTGGGCTGACCTGGTTTGCAATGTGAATGCCACTGGACACCAGAGCAGGACATACAAGCAGGTGTGATATCATGCCACAGATACGATAAATTCTGCCTGCAGAAGAGCAGCAGATGTGGCCAAGGATCATAATGTCACTGGTGGAGGACTTGCAGTGGAACAACCACTGTCAGCCATAGAGGAATTCCTGGCAAACCTAGGAACACAGGACAGTTCCCAGGCATCCATCATATGGTATGTTGTGGATGTGGGTGCCACTGTTTCTACACAAGAGGGCAAGAAGGTAAGCTTAGTTGAATAAGCATCGGAGTGCTGTAGCATTCAGTGTTTCATGGTGTACATACTTTATGTGGGTGGCAGGTATTTTATTTGGGGGGCGGATTAGTTGCAGTGTGAATTTCATGCCTAGATTGTAACATGCATACCAAGTAACAGAATGTACTGTAAATGTGAGATCTGTAGACGTATTAACCTGTCATAGTGCAACATTGGTTGCTGTTTACATTACCTCTCCCTCAAATTTTCACAGGACTGACAGGACTCAGAAGTGGCCATGATCCTGCTCCTGGTAAGCATAACACTGTTGTGATACAGATGTAGATTGAGTACACTGTACTTGCTAAAGTGTCATCTCAGGCCTGCAGGCTGGATTGATGTACTGTCTGCACGGTTGCCAACCTCACAGCGTTTTACCAATGGAACATGGTTTACAGTCATACCTATCCCTTGTAGCTGTGACCACACTGATAGATTTGCAGTATTTGTAGGACAGTTCAGATTGCCTTATGTGTCAGCTGTGTAGACAAATGTCAGCATTGTATATCACTGTTGCTCATGAGAGTCTTGAATAAGTAGCTTATTATTTATAAGCAACTACAGCTGTTTTTTAGAAAGTAATGTCCTTGGGTCCTGGTATATGATGGTGGGGGTTAAACAAGTCTGTAATACTGACAGCATTGTATACAGCTTGACATACATTGCAAGATAGTACTGTAGAGCATAGTAGTGCATGTACTAATGTACCTCTTTTCCCTTTTTTAACAGGTGACCTGGGGGGGGGTTGGTCTATGCCCCCTTCACAATCTGATGTCAGTGACTCTTCAGACTCTGATGATGATGTTGGCCAAAGTGAGGCATGGGGGGGGGGGTGGGTTTGCAAGGGCTGAATCTGTCACAGAGATTGACATCCCTCTTCTGCCCTTATCACCGTGCACAGTCAGTATGCCTACGCATGGATATTGGACATTCAGAGGGTGTGATGCATTGAACAGGAAAGTGTGGGTACTATAGTTGCAGTGAGTGTTGATACTGGCCATAGCCAAAGAGATGGCGAGGTTCCACACAGGCAGATTGATTGGGGTGATCGAAGGAGGCCTGCTGTCCTTCCACCACTTGTTGCAGTTGTCCCGTCTTGTGTCACTCAGTGGATGTTTAGGGCCATCATGGAGGCACAGGCACATTCTGAAAAGACCTCCAGATGAATGCTCAGGGTTATGGATGCAGCACAGTGTGACATCTGTCACTGCCTCCACCGCATTGCTGATACCCTGGATTGGCTGACTGACATAGTGGAAAGACAATGATCTGAGAGAGATCAAAGATTATCTGCCTTGGAATAGTCATTGTCTGTCATAGAATGTCAGGTTGGAGTTGAGCATCAAACCCATGGATGTAGTTCAGCAACTACATCAGCTGAGAGTCCACTCATGTAGTCATCATCACTCGGTAGTCACTCATGCTCCCTTAGTGTCAGTATATCTAGTGCCCCAGAGGCAAGTGTGCTATCCACACCAAGATGTGGCAGGCCATGGCCTCATGGTCCTGGGCATTCCTGTGGGAGACACTGTCCCAGCAGACAGCAGTCACCCTCAGGTAGTAGCATGGCTTCTAACCTTGGGCATCGAGGTGCTAGTGCAACTCCTGGCAGAGGCAGTTCCCATGTTCGGGTGTGGAGATGGTAAACTGTCAGCTCTGCCATGCACAGTTAAAAGCTGTCCAACATACAGTCACACAGGGCTAGCACTGAGCTTGACTGTGTGCATGCAGACACTCACACACCACTGTCACATTCAGGTCACCTGCAGGCACGCACAGCATATTGCATGGTCCATCTTGCCACCTTCCCTTCCTGACTCAAACACATGCTTGCCAACCTATTGGGTCAGCCTAGGCCCCGTGTACCACCACACAACACCCTGTGCAAGTGATGATACCTGGGCCATATCCCTGTCATCGATGCAGGAAAATGAAGGTATGTGTCTGATACACAGGGTGACTACCTAAATTGCAATGTATTCCTTTAATCCACTGTTACCTATCACATGCTACCTGCAATGGTTACTGACAGATGTTGTCTGCTGGTGACATTATGTTGTGTAGATTAAGTTGGATGATGCAAAATGTCTTCACAAAGGTAAAACAGGATAGGTGCATGGCCCCATAGTTTAATATGTGTATCACAGGCTAACAGGGACAATAGTGTCATGCAGTCTACTCCTGCATCCATAATCTCTGACACAATGTGGTTCCCTTGATAAGTGCAAGCAGGGTTCTGGGAGCTGACACATCTAAAGGCTGTGGAGTAGGAGATGCACCATCTACAACCCTGTATCCATTACATACATTTGTCCTCTTCCAGTTATGATTGCTTTGTTCTGCATCCCATTGTGTTACTTACACATGATGTGACTTACAGCAGAAGTGTGGTTCACATGGATGGGGAGCCTGTTACATGTAGTGTGGTGTCACAGTTACATACCTGTCTTCCCAGCATGGCCTATTTATACCACAGCCAAGGTACAACAGTGTACAACAGGTATATTCTGTACTAGTCCTTTCTCGGATGTGCAGGTGTTACACAGTGGGACCTGACAGCTCCCAGAATGCCAGCCATACACATCCCCTCCAAAGCATGTGGGGGACAGAATACACAGTTTTGGCCTTGACAAAGTCTGCATTGGACATGTTATGTACACTGTGTATTGGGTTACTGTGATACCTCTCTGGCTGCTACAGGTGTCAGATATGTCTGTGTACTTACATACTGCAGATGTCATTACACTCAATTATAGGTGTGATGAGTGCCACATACAGTGTAACAATGACATTCTAGGATTTACATGCCATACATTTATCTATAGGTTGTACAACAGTGCATGAAGTCCCACATCTTACTGATCAGTGAAAGTCAAAGGTTACATCACTCTTTGTGTCCACAAGTCCCTACATACTGAGTCAACTGTTGGAAGTGTGCAGACAACATGATATTGTCCAGGGGGTGGCTGATTGCCAAAAGTATAGTATTATGCATTCCTTGGCATGTAGTATTTGTCAATGGCTCTGACAGCAACTAAATGTGTGTATCTGCTCATCCTGGGTGACTGTTGGTTCGGTGTGTGAAACATTGACAGTCCTTTATTTGCAATCATCTGTAAATGTAGCCAGTCTGAGGTCACTGACAGTGGATGTGACTGTAGAGAAGGGAATAGCTAGGAGGGGTAGTCCCAGGAATGATGTGTGTGGGTAGTCCACTGGTGACTGAGCTCATTGTAGCGCTGGCCTACAAAATCTTTTCTTCCCAGATAATGACTGTCAGACACTTGGCTATCCAATGGCTGACATACAAGTTTGTAAAACACCTCTACAGTATGTCCACTATGTGTGACAGCCTAATCTCAATGAATGCGTTATCTGGCCATGGTAGGTGGGGTGAGTCATTTTCTCCTCATCCATTGCAGTCTGTAACAATCAATTCAGTCCAAAGCATAGGGTAGGCATGATCTCACCATGAGCAACACAAATGAGGTTTGGGCCAGTGTCTGCAGGTGTACTACATTGTTACTGATCACTTTCATGATAAGTTTTTTCATGAGTGTAAATGTAACACTACTGAGGCATTTGGGGACACTAGTTGTCACAGCATGCTACTTGCTCTGTGTGCAACTATGTGTTGACTTTAATTCCAGCATGGTTTCCAAGAAGATAGTCTGCCAACATGTCTGTGTCTGTAGAGACCATAGGCAAGCAGTGGGGGGGATTCATATATACACCCTGGGAAAGGTAAGGAGGCACTGTTCACACAGTTATCCTGCTGCTGCACACCACTAAAGCAGTATGTACTGTGCTGACACAATTACCTTGTGAGAAATGCTGACAAGAGAGGAGTCTACTGAATTGCTGGTTTATGGCTACTAAAACTGCTGGTCTCAGCACAACCACTCTCTCTTGGGATTCCATGCCTCTACACTTTGTTTCCCACCAAAAGCAAAACATTAGTACCAAACACCACATGAGCAGCAGGCCACATTCTGTTTGTTTATCCACATAGTTGTCTCACTTCATGCAAGGCTCTGTAGCCTTGACATACTCTTTATCAGGTAGATGTCTTCAGTAGCAATCAGAGCAATCATTACAGTGTGGCATGTATCATGCCTCATATTCCAAGGTTCTTAGGATTTCAGTAGTGTAATGTGCGGATGATGAGTTGGAGTACAGCTGCAGTGTCACACTATAATGTACAATGTCTGGTGACATACAAGTGCAAGGTTGCTTGGGCAAGCACCACAGTGGCAGTGATCCCTCTTAGGTCACAATGTCACAGCAGTTGATGCAGCCTGATCATCATCAGCATCATGATGCATGTCTGTATGCCAGGGATCTGAGGCGTACTGCAGATGGGTGGCCACATTTGGCCAAAGTGTGTGTAATCACACTTGTCCTATGTATGTCATACTGTACATGTATGTAACTGGAAAACATTCCCACATCGTGTCACACTACATTCAGTATGCTGACTTGTTGCCTGACAGGCAGTATAGACTTGCAAAGACAGAGTAATGACCACAGAGTTGAACAAGTTCTCTGTGCATGCATGGACATCCACATCTTCACTGCAAGTTGTGTCACCTGTACAACTGCATAGACTTGGCTGTAGCTGACAGGAGGACAAGAAGCACCTCATGGCACAGCAAACTGTGAGCAGTCATAAAATCTCCCAGTTATTCCGCTATGCCACAAGAGGGTCTTCATGAACATATGGTTCTTCACATACTCATGGCTGTAACTGCATGAAAATGTGTATATTGTATAATTTCAATCAGTAACAGCAATGTTCCTAGTACATAGCACTTCATTAGCCACACCTAATGTACATACTAAGGGGTGATATATATGGGCACACAGACCTGGCCACACAGGTTTACACCTACTTTACCATAGATCACCATGTCTCCACAGGGGTAAGACAGGTAGTATATCATGCTCATATCATTAGTGAGGGCACTGTTACTTGAAAAAGCTGTGTTTATAACCTTTGTGTACTCTTCCCTCAGCATGCCAATATTTTACTGCAATGGCCATTTTCTTATGTACCTTTGAATGCACCACTGGCAACTGGACACAACACAAACTTTCCTCACAAGGGGATCATGTGCAATTACTGTCATTGTAGCTTGTGTCATATAGACCACACAGAAGTGATCTGTGCCTGGCATACAGGTCAATGTGTGACCCTGCTATACTGGACATGCTGCAACTCTGTGAGTGGAATGGTACATGTATTACCCACTGTAAGGACATAGGATCATATGAAGTTACTAGGCTATTGGCCCTGAGGCCCTCACAAGCCTGGTCAAGAATTTAGACTGTGTTCTTACATGTCAGCACCCAATCCACCTGTCCAGCAGGGACACAGGTGGAATCCCAGGGGTGTATTTTCTATTCCCCATGTAGTTATCCAGGTTGTGCTTACAATGGGTTAATGAGGTACTCAATTTGATATTGAGAGGGAGTCAGTTCCACAGAAGGGGGAGTATCTGGGACACAAATATGTTCCACCAACAAGTCCTACTGATGTCACAGACCAAGTTGAGGTTACGCATGCGGGTTACTCGAGTGGAGCTTAACTTGTGGATATGCAGCAGTCCCATCAAGGCGGGGTCTAAGATTGGTTGTATGCCAGACAGACACTACCTCTGTGGACTGTGTATGAGAGTGAGTAGATGGACAGGGCTTTTAGCCTATCTGTGTAGGTTAGATGTGTTGGAGGCCCTGAATTCTCCTGGTGAGGAACCTCTGTGGTCTCTCCAGTTGCTGCATGTGCTTTGTGAGGTACATGCTGAAAGGGGCATTGTACTCAATAATGGGTCTTATAATCAAAGAATACAGGAAGGTTATGACCTCCTTGTCCCTGGATGAGATACCCTTCCTAATGAGGTGAGCTATGTAGGAAAGCTTTCCATACAATGGAGGTAATATGATGTTCTAAAGTCAGTTTGCTATCAACCTGGTTGCCCAAGTCTGTCACGACTGATTGGATGCTTAGGTCATTGTTATTATTGTGATAATTTGTGGGGACATCATTCTCCCCAAAAAGGATGATGAGGCTTTTTTTAGCATTCAGTTTGAGGCCATTTTTCTGGCACCAGGCATTTGTTTGGGTGAGACCCCCTTGGAGGATGTCCACATCACTAGGGGAATTGATGACAGCACCCAGCTTACAGTCATCTGCAAACTTGGTCAGCCATAACCCACTGGTTTTGGCCTACACCTCAGAAAAGTATATACCAAACAACAGATGCCCCAAGACCATTCCTTGACATACACCTCTCATTACGGGTCTACTGCTTGATGTGGCTTCTCAGATTTTGAGTAGGTGGGTACTACCAGTGAGCCAGTTTGCCACCCATCTGGTAACATACAGAGTGACGTCTCGTTGAACGAGTTTATCTATTATGATTGAGTGGTGAATAGTATTGAAGGCTTTGGCCAGGTCAAGGTAGGTGGCATGCACTGTCTTCCCCTGGCCCACGGCTTTGGAGACTGTCTCAAAGAAGTTGACCAAATTTGACAGGCATGACCTCCCCTTGATGAAACCAAACTTTGTGGGATCGAATGTTTGGAGATTGAAAATGTCCTTGTTAATGAGTTCCATGATAATCTGTTCCCATGGTCTTGCAGATTAGGCTAGCTAGGCTGATGGTTGTATAGTTTCCTGGATCACTGGACACTCCACCTTTGTGTAAAGGGATGACAGTAGGTGTCCCCCACTCGTCTGGGACACAGGCTTTGGTGGAACATGGTGCTTAAAGGTGCTACAAGTCCCTGCCTGTGTTGGTGTAGGATGCAGCTTAGGATGTTAACGGGTCATATTACCTGGTATGTGATGTTAATAATACATGCTGGTAGGTGAGATATGTGTACCACACTATCACAAACCATTGAAACAATCCCCCACCTAATGGCAAACATTGCACCTCACTGGCCACCCTCAGATGCAGTCTGTATGATTGCCTAGATGACTGTCATGTCACCACAGGGCTTCTGTGTGTGTCACTTGTGGGTAGGGGCAATATGTGCTGATTGCATAAATAAGGGTTAGAACATAACTAGAATTTTATGGGACCTAAGCCCATTAAGATACTACTGCCAATGATCCTATGATCCCATATGCTAATTTAAAATGCTCTAATATCCACACATACAGATACACACCTGGCTACAATGAGAATAGTACTACTTTCAATTCATATATACAGAACAGTGCACAGCATACAAAGTTCAAATTGGCTTTAATTATATAAGAACACCTACCTATCTAATAGGTCACATTAGAAATCACAGTACTTAACACATGCGCCACATTGCAAGTGTGCTATTAACATCTCTTCAGGTAATGTTATGGTAGATGACATCAGCAGGCCTTGTTCTAGGCAGGACTTTGTAGGCACACGTCACCTATGACAGCCAAAATACTGCAAAATCATTACTCTAATTTCAGTATGGTGATCACATTTATTTTGCAGGGGGATGCACACACACAAACCCTGTGGACTGGAGTGAGATTGGAACAACAACTTATCTAGTGTTACACACTACAGATCACAATATTTACAGCACATGCAATGGCGTAAGTCTGACCTTGCCATGGCAATTGGCAGTGTTAAGGTACATGGCATCAGCAGGCCTTGTGGAAGAGAGGGGTTTGGAGGCCGGCAGCATCTGCAAGGGCCAAAAAGTGCAGGTCCTTTGAAATGTGGGTTTCCTATTTGTTATGCAGGTGGATGCATACATACAGTGGACCAAAGTGAGATTAGAACCCCTACCTATCTAGTATTAGATACTGCAGATCACGGTATTTACAGTACACACAATGGCTTACATCTGATATTACCCTGGCAATTGGTAGTGTTAAGGTACATGAAATCAACAGGCCTTGTGGAAGATGGGGATTTAGAGGCCTGCAGCATCTGCAAAGGCCAAAAAATGCAGGCCCATTGAAATGTGCGATTCTCATTTTTTATGTAGGGGGATGCATACACACACACACACACACACACACACACACACACACACACACACACACACACACACACACACACACACACACACCAAGTAGACCAGAGTAAGATTAGAACCCTTACCTATCTAGTGTTACATGTGTCCGGGCTTAAATCTATTTCATATGTGACTGCAGGCAAATACTAGTGGAGTACATAAACTAGGCTTGTGTTGAACATCATGTGTGGGCTGCAGAGTGACATTTCTTCTCAACTGTTCTCTGCATCTAGTAGCCTTACAGTTAGATAACTACTGTTTATCCTAGCTATGTGTCTGCATTTGGATGGGCAAGCATGTGGGCAACAATGATGTGCCTGTCAACACATGCACACACAACATGACACATGACACCGCTTGTTCACCTGTTGGTGTATGCGTTATGACATCCAGCAGGCACAGGGGGCTGTAAGGAAGTGCATTATGTACTGTTGAGTTTTTACATTTGGGCCTTTGAGCAACATTATATATGTGTCATACTCCAGGTTCAGTCATCAGTATCAGGGTATGTAGGACAATACAGACATACACAAACATATAAACATATATCTGTAGATAACAGGGACATAAATGGTTGTGTGTGTGTGTGTGTGTGTGTGTGTGTGTGTGTGTGTGTGTGTGTGTGTGTGTGTGTGTGTGTGTGTGTGTGTGTGTGTGTGTGTGTGTGTGTGTGTGTGTGTGTGTGTGTGTGTGTGTGTGTGTATTTGTATAGATTTGTATATACATATTGTATATATATATATATATATATATATATATATATATATATAAATACAGTACAGGGAGAGTGAGATACTGACAGACAGATATGTATAAATATATATCTGTCTGTCTGTGTAGACATATCTATATATAACAAGTCATTTTGAGTGGGGAGCAACAGACTTTTGCCTCTGCTTAACCAAGTGTATGAGCATGCCCGGTGGGGGTTTTGCTAGTTATAACCTGACTCCAGCCCACACCTACCTATACACCAGTCCAAGATTTGTGTGTTACACATAAAGTATGACATCTGTCCCTGTTTCTGCACTACTGCATGTCATTGAACTTGGTTACAACTTTATTCAGTTGTGCGATGCAATTAATATGTCACAGAGGTTAATAATAATGCATCACACATAAGACTGACAGTCTGTAAAACAAAAAATAATACCTCATATCTAGTAGATATGTTTAGATTAGAATCCTGAATGCTACTACACAAGCTAATTGCCCTAGTCTTTTGAGCCACACAAGCTGCCTACAGACAGCAAGCATTCATCACACATTCAACTGCATACATACATATATAAAGTTATTTCTGAGCTAAGTAAGATATAGAATGTATGATCACTTTCATTGTTACTGTCCTGAGACTGTCTGGCATGCTGATATATCATTGCTGAGTTTGTGTTACAGCAGTTATAAGGGAGCACTGCTGCGCTGTAATACACTGTAGTCTGACTATCATGTCACTCCCACAGTCTAACATCTCACTTGACAGATGTACCAGTAATCTGTTGCAGAAGGTCTGCATGAGTATTCCATGCATGGGGCGTAGTGAATACTAATAGAAACAAGGTTGTGGAATGGGTATCTGTAGTCCCATGTGGATGTAATTTCTGTGCAAGTAGCCCACTATATTTACTTGCATAATGTACAAGATCCATACATACAATTCCATATCATAATAATCCTTATGAGTACTGTGGAAGTTATGGACTTACCTTGCAAATGCAGAAGCTGACACAACCATAGTTTAAGGCTGACTCTGTCTGATGCAAGCAGTACACAGCCAATACATGAGTAGGTACAGGATGTGTGGGTTGCCTGTCATCATTTTTAATTTATGTATGTGAGTAGGAGTGAGATGTAAGTCCCTAGGGCCCTAGGCTGTCAGTGAATGTGCTATGTGTTGCCTCTTAGCCAAAGCCAGGGTGTACTGTGCATGCCTACATCTGCCTACAGGGACATTAGCAGGGGGTTCCTTCTATGAGTCCTCCTGTGACTGTGCCTGTGGTGACCTAGGCACTGGTGGGGGGTGTGTGTATCCCTTTCCTTTGCTGGTCCTGCTGCAGCTGTTTCTGAAGGATCATATTGCATAGCATAGCACATACTGTGAACATATGTGCACATGTGGCTGGAGAATACTGCAGGGTTCTACCAGATATATCTAGGCTCTGGAACCGTGACTTCAGAAGCGTAAACACATGCTCTATGATGTTCCTAGTTTGTGTATATGCCTCATTATGGCATCTTCTTGTGGGTGTGTGCATTCCTGATGGGTGTCATCATCCACAGTTCCAGGGCATAGCCAGCATCCCCCAGTAAATGGCCATGTGGGATGTTGCCCCTAGCACACATCTGGTAAAGGTGTGCTGTGTGCCATATATGGGAGTCATGATAACTGCCAAAACTGCCAGCACACACATATAGGATAATCCATTGGGCATTGCACATGACCTGGCAGTTGATGGAGTGGTACCCCTTGAGGTTAGCATAGATTCTACTCTGCTCACCAGGCAGAGCCTTGATGTGTACATGGATGCAATCTATGGTATCCCCTACCTCATGGTAGTGTGCTACATGGTAGAACTGTTGCATATTGCTGGCCTTCTCCTAAAGAGAGAGGGGGAAATATATGTGCTCACTGGCATGTGGTAGCATAGTATCCAGGAACTGGTGGAGTATCCTGGATGCAGATGCCTGAGACACCCCCATCATGTCCCCAGTTGGTCTTTTAAATGTACCTGTAGCAAGTATCCTAAGGACTACACATACCTTTGTTTCCAATGGGATGGGTTCCCTCTGTTTGCTCTGGCTCTGAGTTGTGGGTGGAAGAGCTCAGTGAGCTCCTGTAATACTTCCCTGTCCACCCTGTAGTGCTCTACAATCCCCAGTTCATGTAGCTCCGGGAAGGTTATCCTGGGCCTCTGCACTCTTTTCCTTCTCAGCCTAGGCCTATTGTCACCAGTACCAGCAGCATTGACTTCAGTCTTTAGTACATGCAGATGTAGTATAACTGCAGCAACCCCCTAGCATTATCTCATCAGAAAAAATTTCTAAGTCAGTACACTAATGTTTCAGAATATTGAGGGAAAAACAGATTGTAGGGTGTATGCATACTTTATACAGGTTTGCTGTAGGTCCACAATCTGTGACTGGCTACTCATTATGGAGTTCACCTGCCTAGATTGTAATTAACATCATTTAGTGGCCCTGCTTTGGTGCTTGGCACACTGCTGTGTGCTGCATTTCTTAGCATAGCATATTCACTCCTAATATAATCATCACTGTCATGTGAGTATTGTGCTGCGTGTACACATTAAGCTATGTGCTGTGCCGCACAGCATAGGTTATACAAAAGTCACAATCAATAATTGAATATAGCTGCCTTTACTTACTTGTGCCTATGTCATCACTGTGACGTGGGTGGTCTTTTTTGTGTGAACATGCACAGCTATGCGGTACGTCATGCAAACATGCACACCAGGAATTTAAAAAAATTCCTAAAAGTAATAGGACACTCCCCCCTGCTGGCAGCTACATCTAGTGGTAATATCAACATGCTGTAGGAGCTTACTTGAAAGGGATCTGTGGACATGGTTGCTCCTTTTAGCGATTCAACATATTCACCTCAGTTGCATACATATCAGTGCTGACAGCCTGGTAACTACACAGATTATAGCTGTATGACCTAGGCAACAGCACCAATGCACCATTTTACAGATGTGATGCAACGTCCTATAATACATTTCTGACAGATATTATAAAATACTTTTTATTCCTTTTTTTTGTTCAGTTAGGCATGTTTGCTCACTGTGGCGCACATCGCAAACATACTGAAATTATCAAAAAATGTATTTTTACATATTCCCTTGAATTTTCAGACATCAGCAGTGCATTTTTCACACATCACTGTATGTGATCTAACTATTTCAGGGGAGTTATGTCCATATTTGAGGACTTTTACATCCCCTTCTTTCCATGGACACTCCTGTATGCAAAAAATTTCCGTGTACACTATGAACACAGATACAAGGTCTACACAAATGCCTTTCTGCTTGTTGGATCCCTCCACCTGTGTCATTTGCATAAGATTCACCTGCCTATGAGGTAATTTGTATTACATGGAACTATCCTTGTTTGCGCTCGCTTGCTCACTGCTAAGCGGCGTTTACTGAATCTAAAAGCATTTGCGCCAATGTATGCATCGTGCCACAATGTGTACATGGAAACAAATCATGTAGTGCTTACTGAATTCCCCTGAATGTTTTTCATTTTACTTTCCATTATTACTCCACCCAGGTAACCCCACTACTCCCAAACCCTTTCTTAACAGTACTGCTTCTGAAACTGCCTCCCTCCTTAACAACTATTTCATAGAAACTATTCAAAACCTCACACTTAATACACAGAACAGTACGTCTCATTCAACACCACCACTATCCCATAACAAAACTCTCCCCAATGCTTTTTCTTTCCAGCCAGTCCCAATTACTACAATTAAAGCTCTCCTTAACAAACTTAAACCCTCAGAAAAACACAATTGTAGACTTTGCACTTAAGGTCCAGCTTCACAGAAAATTCCAACAGAAAAAACAGACAATCCAGACCACCAGGCTGATAACAAAACAGCAGTTTAATAAAATGCAGCAGGTTAGTGCTTTCAGGTTTAAAAAAAACCCTTCTTCAGACAACATACAAAAGTTTTGAACACCTTTTAAAATACATAACAGCCAATCAAAGACTCAGTAAAAAGCACTCCTCTTTTTCAAAAAAGGCTTGATAGGAATAACACCATTCAAGCCAGGTGTTCTATCAGCACCCAGATTGATTATCCATTTACTTTCACTACATTCTGTTATATTTCTCAAATCACCCCCCCCCCAGTTGGATGAATAACCTGCAAAACCATAAAAGAAAATACATGCCCAGGGTGCTGCTTTACATGCTGATACAGGGCATTATGTGTATTGGCTGTACGTATGGCTGACATATGTTGTAACACCCTGTCTTTCAATCTACAATTTGTTTTACCGACATAAAATGAACAGCATTGCATACAGTCAGCCAAGTATATAATATTGCTGGTCAAACAGTCAGCATATTGTTTCAATGAATAGCTCTTTCCAGACAGTGGATGGATGAATGTGTTATTATGTCTAATATACTGGCAAGCTTTGCAATGTCTACAGGGGAATGTCCCTTGTCGCCCCATGATAGGTTTCCTAACCCCCTGTTGGTCTGTACAAAGCAAATCCTTTAAATTCTTACTATGTTTGAAACAAAATGTGGGTTCCTGAGTTATTAATGCCTTCACTCTATCACCAGTTAACAAAATGCTCCAGTTTTGGTGAATAATGTCACATATGCCCCCCACATTGTAACTATAATTCAAAGTAACTCAAAGGGGCTGCCTGCTTATATCAGTCTCCCTGTCATGCACCTGTACATTTCCAGAAAACCAGGGTTTTGCTTTATTCAACCAATCTTCTTTACTTTTATTAAATTCCAGCTGTATTATATTCTTATATATGTGCTTTTAGGTACACCATCAGTTCTGCAGACTTCTCTCTATATGTCTCATCATTAGTATAGAACTTAGATGTTCGAAAAAATGTCCCTGAGCAATATTGTTAAATGTATATCTGGGGTGCATACTATCATAGGCTACGACAGTATTTCTCCAGCATTCCTTTCTATATAACACAGTCTCAATCCGTTGCTTTGTTTTTTTTTTCATCACTTGGACATCTAAGAAATCTATAGTTGTATCTGAGAGTGAAATACTAAACCTCAAAAAATCAGCAGTGCTTTCCAGGTAGATAACAAACTCATAAAGCTGAGCATGTATGTTACTTAAATTGCAGTCGTCAGAAAATGTTATCATCCAGACCTAATTTTCTACATACAACTTCTAACTCCCATTGATGTAAACAGGTAATCCTCTACCCTATCCTGTTTTGTTCTGCTAGTTAACCAATGTTTTGCCCATTGGATTCCATATGGATTGACATTTATGGCTTTTGTCAGTTATGCTTTTATGTGGAATACTGTCAGCTTTCTTTGCAAGATCATCATAAGCAGTTTGCACTATCAGTCCTTCCTCAAGTACTGTTGTTACCACTTTCAATAATTCTAGAAAGTTTAAAAAGCAAGATCCCCCCTCAACAGACCAATGCTGTTTTGTATCTAAAAGAGGTAGTTCCTCATACCATTTAAAATGAACTTTTTATGACTCTGTCCATGGTGCTACATAGAATACTTGTGAGATTGATTGACATAAGATTGTCTGGCTCTGATGTAACTCCCTACATTTGAAAACTGATACCACATCAGCCTGCTGCCATAGGTCAAGGGAATGTTGCCATCCTACCATGTTTAAAATGAATAATATGTTTTTTTAGGACGCATGAAGCCTAATTTTTAATTTTATTTTGTATAAATAATTGTGATATCTCCAATTATAAAAGAGGTGTCCTTCTTTGTGGCTATAGCATGGGTCTATATTACCTTATTGAAAAGCCATAATATTGAATGGCTTTTCATCGAACCGGAAAAGTCAAAAGCTGAAAATAGCGAAAATGTGAATGAGCAAATTCTTTCCCTGGGAAAGAAATTGCTAGCCCTACCACCAACTATACACTAATCTAAACATAGCAAACTGGGGGACTTCACCCCTCACACCCCCTAACTAAATATACCAACTCCGAGATCACACTACAGTGGGGGAAAAGGGCAAACTCACAAGGATGGCCAAGTGGTTTGTTTCCCAGGGAAAGAATTCGCTCATTCGCATTTTCACTGTTTTCAGCTTTCGACTTTTCCGGTTCGATGAAAAGCCATTCAATATTACGGCTTTTTGATAAGGTAATAGGAACCCTGCAGCACTCTGACATGTCAGTGTATACTGTAAAATTTCATAAATTTTTCTACAAGTGCTTCCACTTTGTCCAGTGACTTGGTGACCACGTCGCTGTTAATCAAAAAATATTACATTCACAAGTTTTTTTTTTTCATTTTAAATTGCTGATGTAAATAAAGAAAACATATTATTACATTCAGTCTTTGCTACCAAGCAACATTTATAGAGCTTAAAAATACTCTAGCTTGGTATCATGATCTGTACTAATCCCACAGGATATAACCATGGGAGGTGAACAGATATATTATAGAAGTGTCAGGAAGGTATCTAAGGAGTTCTCATCCCTAAATGGATTTCACAGTATTTTTCCAAAATGTTTTGATTAGTATAGTCACTTAAAATGTGGACATATTTATTTGATGTTGAATAATTTATCTGCTCAGGACTTTGTTGTAAAAATCCATGTTAATGATTGTATTTTAATTTATTATTTTTATATCTTGAAGTTAGGAAATCCTCTATACTCTCTAAGAAGCACAGACAGTGAGTAATAGATGCCTCCAGTACTATATTCACATCACTGATATGTTTTCTTGTTTTTATGTGTTCCTTTTAACTACTGAGAAAGTGCCAGTTATCTCATCAAATCTACAACATTGAAAGAAGGGACACTCTGAACTTTGTGATATGTATTTTTGATCAATAAAACAGCTATCAGTAAGAGTACAAATATTAACATCCTCCAAGCATTCCTACTCACACCTCATGTCCTGAATTACTTTGTTGGATTGAAGTGGAACATTATCTACATGGTAATAGGTTCATAGGTGTGTATTGGGCTAAAAAACACTGGGCTTCTTGGATACATACCTGTCTCTCCAGTAGATCCTAGTTATATCACAGGCAAGGTTTAAGTCTTTAGAACAGGTAATTCTGATGCTGTTTGTTTTGCAGATATGCAGGAGATTCATCAGGGTGGGGTCCAATAATGCCTTGTATGAAAGGCATAGATCTCCCCTCAACAGCCCAGTAGGAGATAGAATACAGAAATAGGGTTTTAAGGTATTCTGTGTAGGATATGTTACTTATGTCCTGTATCCTTTTAGTGAGAAAGACTTGGGTAAAATCACCATACCTCTGTGGTGACTAGAATCATTCTACTTTGCACAGGTTATCCTTCATGATGTCTCCTCAAGGTCCAAAGAAGACTTTATTCTTTTGTTATTAGTCTCATCATTGAATTCAATGCATCCTTTGGCATGCACCTGAACCTAAACCAACCTGGGAGTCCTCCACTTTTCCTTTCAAAGATATATATAGATATAGATATAGACATAGATATAGATACAGATATAGATATATAGATATATCTCAGGTCTCAGTACCATCAGCTGCTCTGATAGATTAAAAGACCTGCTATGAATGACCGAGCACTCTTTAAAATCCTTCACCAAAACAGAAGTAGTGGGAAAGCAAACATCCACTCTAGGGACCACAACACTAATGAGGGTGGGACACACATGGCAGCTGCCCTGGTTGCCAGTTGTTAGAGGGTATGAGCACCAGTTGCCAATGGGGCATGAGTGAAGTTCTGACATTCTATAAAGAAGCAGTAGATGATATCATGGCTTCCTAAATGAACACCAACACTGCATCTGCACTTTAGTTAGGAACCCAGGGAGCTTACAGTGTTAGTAACTTAGCACATGTAGCAAGCAGGATTATACAATTATAAGGAGCTTCAAACAATTATTGAAAGTTACAGAGACTTGCTTTTGGTCCTTAACTTCAGGAAGCCTTTTTATTCTATCTTTACCTTTGGGTAGAGGGGGCAGCACTGTCCAGGGCATTAGAGTATGTCTGTTAGGGAACTAAAACTGCAATACCACATTATCAGCAAAACCAAATGACTTGAGGAGTCCCTAATCTAACATTATTCCTGCTTGTGGAATAGGCTGCCGTTGCTTATCAGGCAGAGTACTTCCATAACAACTTTTAAAACTAGTCTGGATGTCTGGATAGGTGGTCACAAATTTCACCAGGAATATGTGGGAAAAATATATTTAGTTGGGGGACATAGTTTGTCTCCGACCATAATGGGTAATGTGGCCATGCTTCTCAGTAAACTGCTTGGCCATAAGCTTAGTAGGAACCTATGAATCTATAAGCAAAAGAAAGCTTCTAAATCACTAATTTTATTGTTAAGTCTTATGGCATTCAACAAAGACATCTTCGCCTCTGATTTTTTTTTTTTTATTGTGTGATTTTTTTTATTTTTTTTTGTTTTTGGAATTTGAAGATTTGCAATGGATTTAGACAATTTTCTGTTTGGTATTTAATGCATTTGGAAAGAGAAGCAAAGCCTGTTGAGACCAAAGTGTTACAGGGGATTTTTTTATGGAATTCATAGGCAGAAGTATCATGATGAATTTCTTTGAAAATAATTATTTAAAATAATATGCTGCTAATACCTTTGCAAAAGTAAAACCAAACAAAGTGTGCCTTCCAAACCAAATCCTGGAGGTAAATCCCCTTCCTGTCATAGGGGAATCAACTCAAAATAATTTCCCCATCTGTGACATACACCAACTATTTCTGTCATGTCCAATAAACATGTATTCTTCAATTGTGACGTATCAAAACTATTCCTTAGTTCTCCAATAAGTTAGCACTCTCCATCTAATAACAGTTCCAGGTCTTCTGCTATCCTGAAAGCTTTGCAGTCACCCAGCTGCATACTCTCTCTGTGGTGCTATATAGTAATATGACTAGCACTGCCTGTCATGTCTGGCCATATGCTTAACAAGCAGAAAAGCAATGCTTTCTTATCTTTACTTTTGCAGAGGTAAAAAACCTCACCAGTCTAAAAACTCATGGCTTACAGGGAAAAAAATAGTATTGTCCCTGCTGGAGTACCACGTTCTCCAAAATAAGTACCAATATTCTTTTGGTAAGAGTTTTTAGACTGGTGAGGTTTTTTACCATTTATTGGACATGTCAGAAATAGTTGACGTATGTCACAGATGGGGAAATTATGAAAGCTGTTAGCATAAATAATAGTTTGTAAACATCACAGATAGAATAACTGTACTAATTGGACATGTTAAAAGAAGTAGAGGAAAAGTTAGAAAAGTATTTGTGACTATTCCAAAACATCTACATGTTCTGATGGATAATAGATTGCTGATTCCTCTATTTTTGTCTATCAAAGTAGTCATAGCTTGCTCTACTTTAGATATGCTTTTTTGGAAATTCTCAAGATGTTGCTGTATCCTGTTCTTAAATAAATTCCATGCTGCAGCATGCTTTTGTGACTTTTTTCACAAAATGATCTGGCTGATTGCACATCTCACTCTGAGCAGACAGACATAAAATACCTAACAGTAAATTCTTTTGACTGTATAAATGGAAAGAAATTTAATGTGAATGGTAATTTTAGTTGTAACACAGAGGGTATTGTATATGTACTCAAATGTGAATGCAATTTATTTTACATAGGTGAATCAAAAAGAAATTTTCGAGTCAGGTTCTTAGAACATCTGAGAAATATTAAAAATGAAAAGGTAGAAAGCCCTTTAGGCTTTCATTTTAAAAAATATCATAACAGTGATGGTAAGAATTTAACAGGCACAATTTTGGAAAAAGTACATTGTGTGAAAGGTATGTGCTTGAAGAATAAACTACAATGGAAAGAAGCACTGTTTATTTTAAAATTTGACACTTTACACCCTAAGGGGTTAAATAGAGAGCTTGATTGGAAATGGCTGCTGTAATTAAGTTTTTTTAATTGTTTTATTAGAATAGTTTTTTACTATATAAAGGAATGAGAAATGGGTTTTGTTATACTCTGTTAAAAGGCTTATGCCGAGGCGCTAGAGAACATCAATTGTTGGTACTATAAAATAAATTCTTTGGATATACTGGCTGAGTCGTTTCCTGGACTATTTTTCCTTCTTGGTGGTTTAATAGACATAAAATACCTGTCTAGGGCACCATGTGCTTAGCCACTGATTGAATGCCAAAATATTGTCTTGATGTTCAGGTACCATGTGACGTAATGTGAAAATTTCTCTAAGCAGACATGTTTTCCTAGTGCTTGTTTGAGTGTTTAGTAATGCTAATATTTATTGTTGGAAATTCGGTCACTTTTTCATATTGTTCACTTCATGAACAAAAGACTGTCATAATTTGCCTTAATCCATTTTAATCTATATGAAACGTCCCTAATTTTCTTTCCAGGTAGGTATGGCACTGCTTCAGAAAAAGTAAAAATAAAATAAAATAAAACACCCTTAAAAGATCAACGTACATCTCCTAATACTCCATTCACTTTGTGTTAATAAGTCTGTTTTTCTAAAGGTTGTTACATGGCTGTGGTGATCACACTTACCTCAGTCAGCTATCCCCACCTACCCACTCCACTCCCCTCGTGCCTAAACACCACCAGTTCTTTCTCTCTCCCTAGCTCCTTCATAACTCCTGCATTTAGCTAAAGTTATTCCAAGTGCATGGAAAACTAATACTATACCCTCTTCTCTTCCTTTTCCTTGTGTAGGGCTCCCATAATAAGATTGCATCTACCACAAAGTCCCCTAGCTTTTCCCCTTCAAAAAATGTTACACTCATGATGAAAAATTACATTTCTAGGTCTCACTGATAGCTTTTCTTTATTAGTGATCCGATACTTATGGAGCTACCTGCTCCATTTGCCCTTACTACACATGGGTTCATGCTACCCCCTACCCTACAACTATTCTCACCCACCCCATATACCCTAAATCTATACTCTGTCCATCCAAGCCACTTGCTCTTGCCACTCCCAGGTTCCTCTTAAATCCTCTGATCAACTCTCACTTCCTTTTTTTTCATAGTTACTCCTCCTAACGACAGACCCAACATTATCTTACTATCTCTTCCTACAGCACTATTTCTTACCAGTATTTCTTCCTTCAACATCTTAAACCCTCCCATCCTAATTACAATACTCTACCTAACTATCTCTCCTCATGTCTTTTCTCTTACACAAAACATGGTACATCTTCTCCTCATTGCAACACTATTTTCCTTCTCTCTATCAATACCACCTATCATCACACCCTAATATATAAAACACCTGGCCATACTCTTACTTTCTCTCCATCTCACCCCTCAACTTCTCCCTCTTTCCATATTGTCTCTACACTATTCAACCACAATGACACCCACCTTCATAAAAGAAAACAATTTTAACTGCTCTCTCTATTTCCCAAAATAAAGCTCAAATATACCCTTGTTAACCTCAAATATTCACCACTAAAACATCCAATACTTAAATTACTACTGTCAGGTGATATACACCCCAACCCTGGACGTAACACTACCTTCTCTCTATGCAACCGACCCATCATTACCTCCACTCTACCCACCCAACCCTGATCCCAATCACTCCCATCACTATATTCCTCATCTCACAATCACTCCTCCATATCTAACAGAAAGCTGACTTTACTATCTTTTAACATCCAAAGTATTCTAAACAAAGTCACTGAACATCATTCCTGGATATCTGTCCACACCTCTGACATTCTAACCCTTTCAGAAATCTGGCTAAAGCCTCACATATCTGACAGTGAAATCTTACCCCCCGGACTACAATATCATTTGTCAATATAGATTTAATAAAAAAGGGGGAGGTGTAGCAATACTGTACTCAGAACAACTTTCCCTCTACCCCTTATCACTCTCTCCACCTAATTCTACCCAGCAGAAGTCCTTTTAGCAAACTGCAAATGGAGAAATCATAAAAATAGCTATTGCTTCCATCTATATTCCTCCAGGTAACAACATTCCTATCCTCTAATACTTTCTTTCCTGATCTCACAAACCATCTCCTACAAAACTATTATATTGGGTGATGTTAACATTGACTGGAATTCTCTAACCACTAACTCTCCCAGTGCCAGTATAAACCTCTTTGGCTTCTCCCAACTAATCATTTCCCCCACTTGTCTAAATAAACATACTAAGACCAGCTCTACACCTGACTGGATCCTCAGTTCCAGCCCTACCCTTTATCACAACCCCACCACACTGCCTGATACCATAAGTAACCACCTTCCTACCCATATTCAAGGACACACCATCCAATTTATTAAATCCCATTGATACAAAAACTGTGGAAAACCTAACTTCAATCAAGACACGTTCAACCATTTTTTGTCCTGAATCAGTTGGTCCTTCCTCTACAACCTTACCCTAGAAGTTGCTGTTCTAAAATTTAACAGCATATTCCTAAACATCCTCAACTCCCTAGCCCCAGTCAGGAAAGTTAGAATTAAATCTAACTTTGCACCTTGGATAACTCAAGAGACTCATTCCTTCATATACAAAAGAGATAACTCTTGGAAAAACTGAAAAAAAAACAAATCTCCTTCCAAACTTCAGTCTTACAGAGATCTCCTTAACAAACAAGCAAGTCAATCATGATAAAGAAACTTTAACTTAAAGCCACAAAACAACCACCTCTCTAAGCCCAAAACATTCTGGAACACAATAAACAAACTTCTACACCAAGGTAGGCCTTCCACTCCCTCTCCCTCCCCCAAGAGCTCTGGCTTAGACAGTGCTACACTTCTTAACAACTTCTTTACTGACTCCATTCAGAAACTTACTAAAAAATATGCAAGTACCTACTCCTCTACCTCTCACTCTCCATCCATCCAGCCCTCTACCTCTCACTCTCCATCCACCCAGCCCTCTACCTCTCACTCTCCATCCACCCAGCCCCCTACCTCTCACTCTCCATCCACCCAGCCCTCTACCTCTCACTCTCCATCCACCCAGCCCTCTACCTCTCACTCTCCATCCACCCAGTCCTCTACCTCTCACTCTCCATCCACCCAGCCCTCTACCTCTCACTCTCCATCCACCCAGCCCTCTACCTCTCACTCTCCATCTACCCAGCCCTCTACCTCTCCCTCTCCATTCACACACAAACTCTCTTTCTGTCTTAAGCATGTCCTCACACCTTATATCAGAGCTCTTCTCAGCAAACTCAAGACATGTTCCCCTTCTGCAGACAGCTTACCATTTATTTTCTTTAAACTTGTTGCACAATCCATAGCATATCCCATCCCCATACTAATCACTAGATCTGTCCAAGAAAACATTGTTCCTGATATCTGGAAGAAATTCTATGTTATACCCTTACATAAAGGAGGAAACTCCACTGACCTCTCCAACTTCAGGCCTATTGCTATTCTGTCTTCTGTATATAAAATACGTGAGAAGTGCATTCATAAACAGCTCCTAGATCATCTTCTTCAAAATAATCTCTTAACCCGTATCCAACATGGCTTTCACCCCTACCACAGTATCTCCACAGCACTAGTATCTTTCACACAGGCTATCCCCAAATCTCAAGACAATAAACTAGTCTCCTGTCTATTCCTTGACCTCTCAAAGGTATATGACACTCTCTCCCACAACATTCTTCTATCAAAACTTTCTAGCTTTAATCTCTCCAACGCTGCTATTTCCTGGTTTGCTAGCTACCTCTCAAACAGACTACAGTCTGTAAAATGGCTCTGTGCAACCTCCCCTTCCTACCAGTCCACACTGGGGTTCCCCAAGGTTCCATTCTTGGATCCTACTATTTAACATTTTCACTAACAACCTCTACACTTCCTGTCCTCACTCTTCATTAATACAGAATGCCGATGACAAATTTCCTTTGCTGGCAATCTCTCTCACCTCCTCACCCTCAGTCAAGAATCTCTCCACTCAGTCAAAAAATGGCTAACTTCCAACCAGCTCCTTTTAATTCCTAATAAAACCAAACTTCTCCTCTTCCTACCTATATTTCTCCAACACCTCAAATCTACCTTCACCGTCTCCTCCCTCAACAACACAACAATCAAAGTCAAACCCCACACTAAATTACTAGGGGTCAAAATAGCCGACCAACTAAAATTCAGTCTTCACATTGTATTCTGTTAGTGTACTTTTCTCCTTGAGCCTGCACTGAAAGAGTAAATCTGCCAGGTTGGACTAACCTGGCTAACAAATGTCAAAATGAAATGAAATAAAACAAAGCAAAGCAAAACAAAAGGAAGTGAGGGTATTACTCTGTTTTATGTGCAAGAAAAGATAAATGCAGATATGGGAGAATTAAATGACTGGCCCTCAATGTCCTGTTTGGCTACAGGACATCATTATTATTTACAGAAGACTTGGCTGGACTTAGAAAGCACCCCTTCCCCGGGACGTTAGCCTAGTAACAATTTATAAATCTATGAATCTGTGAGATATTGACTAATAACCCAATCCCTTCAGCATATCTTATTTATGTGCTTATGAAGATTGAAGGCTTTGGACTGAACTTGTGGAGCTATTTGTTTTATGGAGCTGGATATTTAACATTAGTGCTAGACAAATCACTGACCTGGAGTCTGTAACAGACGGTGTATAGGAGCAAAGCTTAAAGCCTGTCTTGGGTGCTGAGGGTCTTTGGTCCAGTTTTATGTATATATTTAAATATATATATATATATATATATATATATATATATATATATATATATATATATATATATATATATATATGCAGTTTCACTTCATAATCTCAAAATGCTGAAATCTCAATTTCAGCATTCCAAGACCATGAAGCTAAAAATGCAGAATGCTGAAAGTGCATAAGAGCGAATTTGAATATTTCATATCTGCGCTTATGCATTTCCTGTACGTTGCTTGAAGTGTTAGGCTGGTATGTTGTCTTTAATTGAAGGTGAGTGAATGTTTGTGCGTGTTTTTGTACATTGTATGTGTGGGTAAGGGTAGGGAGGTGTAAGTATGAGTGTGAGTGTTGGATTTGTTGTTATTGTCAGTACTGAGCCATGAGGAATGAAACTAGTCTTTGCTTTTTGAGGAGTCACTTGCTACTTCATCTACGTGGGCTTGATCAGTCATCCAGTTTGTACGCATCTCAATGCAATCATGTACCATGGTGAGTCTGTGCCCCTTAGTCTGCAATTGGTATTATGCATAATTCGTTAACATTGGTGTGCAAAGGAAACAGTTTGGGGCATGATTATAAAACTTTCAGAATAGCTTTGGAGTAGCACTAACAGAATACAATGACATAGTAGGGATAGCTCATCACAACATGCTAAAAATGTATACATACCATATATGTATGGTAAGTATGTCAATTATTCAAACACAGAGAGACAGCAAACCCAACAACAACTGTCACCATGGTCCATGGCCAGAGTGACCTACACCTCAGGGTTTGATATGCAAACAGCTTCACAAATAGCATAGAAAAATAAAGTTCTGATTACATCTCAGGCAACCTCAGTTTTTCTAAAAGCATATTTGGTAGTTCACAACACAAGCAGATAGAATAGGTGTGCCCATCCTGTGTGTGGCTTGGGGGGGGGGTGATACATGAAGCACTGTCAAGTCTGATCCTTACTAGAGGCTGGGAATGCATGGGGCATCCTCCTCAGAGTCAAGGCTGTGACTGAGTATTCAAGAGAAAAAGGACAATATGCCAGCTATCCAACTGCATACCACTCCCTGGAACAAGATGGTGAGTGTTAGGACCTTAGGAGTAAAAGCTACCCCTTGGCAGCAGTATGATACTGTCTCAGATTGCCTCACTCTCTTCAACAGCCCTGAACATGAGTCAGAGATAGTCCTGGGGAGGCTAATTGGGTTTGGCAGACCTGGTGAATAAAGAGAGACACCCTAGGAGCAGCTGATGGTCAGCTATGGCTAGTCAAAAATGCAACAACAGTAATAATAACAATAATGATGATGATAATAATAATAATAGACATTTCATCCCAGAGAAATATGAGTTTCACAAAAAGGCAGACTCACAGACACACACACACAGACACACACACACACACACACACACACACACACACACACACACACAATTGGAGAGGTTGAAGTAAACTGATATTGTATTGCATATGATAACAATTTAAAACTATACACAACTATATACAAGAAGTAAAAATCAATGGCTTGTCCACATGACATGGCTGTGGCTTTTGGGATGTAAAGGCTGCCCCGACTAGGTGCTAACAAAAGCCATGCCACCTTCACTGTCTAAAGACTGTAACATAGTGTGGTGGTTCTCTCCCTATGATGTGCCAATCTGTAGTAAAACTGAATGGACATAGCGTACATAACATGGATCTAAATGGAATATTGTTGCAAATAGTGCAAATAGTATTGTTTCTTTAAGCCAGACAACTACATTTCTGTATTAGCTAGTAAGGCTTCTCACAGGAATTGTTAACAAACAACGATTCCACTAAAATAGTGTCTAAAAGGACCGCTATGGGCCTGTTAGCCATTGAAGTTGGTGTCTTGATAAAGGGGGAGTTTGTACCTAGAAGAATTTTTTTTCTGGGAAGTGTGCTGTAGCAAAGAAAACATTCCTGAGTAATCTCAAAAAGTTAGGACAACTTCCATTAGGTCTCTACAAAGAAAGAAGCTGGTTGAAAGTATACTTGGACTGTTGGACTATGTAAAAATGATTATGAAAACTGTTTTTATTTTCTTTGTGTGACTAACAGAAAAGGCCATTTATATAGTTTCTTTTCCATTACCAGTATATACAAGGAATCTGCACCATTGTTTCACCCTCTGTTCAATAAACCTTCATTATTTTATGGACTGGTGGTCTCTTCTAGACTATTTTTTTGCCATGGAGCCCACTGCAACAGATGGAGGCAGAGGACATGAAACAGTGCATATTGCAAAGATACAGACAAAGACTGTAGTATGAGGTTCAGAGATGTCCTGTCTGGTATGTGATGATATTACAATCCACAAGGAAGTGGAAGGCTGTAAAGGTGGGATTCAAAAGTGCAACAAACTTTGGCTGCAGAAACCACTCACCACTTTGCACCAGAGCTTTCCGATAGCACCACCACCATAATTCCCTATCTCTCTCTCTCTCTCTCTCTCTGTCCATAGTTGGTCATTTATGGCTGTATTACATGCAACAAGGCCACCCATTTGGAAAAAGTGGTGGTACAAGCACCTTACATTGCAGTACACCTCCTTGTTTTCCACCTCAACCACGGCATTCCACTTCAGTCCGAGCTGCTAGGCCCTCTCTTCATCTGAAAAGCAGCAATGAATTATCACATAAACATCTGCATGAATAATATTTATGGCTGTGAAAAGCTTGTTCTACATCTGTGGGACACTCTTTGCTCCTTATGCATTTGAGTTGTCATAATTTTTTCAAACATTCATTTATTTATTTAGTTAAATTTGTTGACCAGCACAGAACACTGATGGAACATGACCAATTTCAGTCTCAGTCCGGGAGGGAATAGACATGAGTATTACATAAGAAAAGTAGAATGATGAAAAAAGGTGTAAACAAAAAGAGAAATGCAAGCAAAGTTTAAGAGTACAAACGTGTATATACAAACACAAATATATACAATAAAGTTGTAGAGATTCATGAATAGCCTGTAGAGTGTGAGGATTAAGGTTGCAGTGTTTTGGCTGGGGAGTATGTAGGCTAGCAGAGACTATAGTGGAGTTCTGTAATCTGGTTGGACATGACATTGGCATATAACCATTTTCTAGAGACAAGCTTTCATCTGAGCATTGTATTTTCAGTAAGAATACGTTTCTTTTAAGATGGGAGACCAGACCCCCACAGTTTAGGGCTCAGCATAGAAAAACAGTGATTTCTGGAGTTTTGTTTTTGAGGCTTGCAGTGATGCTGCTGAGGGATCCAGATTGCTGAGTTTGTAGGACAGGGATTCACATATTAACGTAATTGCAAGTGGGAAGAAAGTATGTTTTTTAGCAGTTTGAATAATAGTGAACATAACAGGAGGTCAGCCCTTTGTTTGTCTGAGAGCTATGCTGTGCCTTTTGTGGTGTTTTGCCATGGTGGCCCTGGCTTGGGGAGAGAGTGATGAAACTACATATTTTGTTAGTGATTGTTGAATGAGTGTGGAGTTTCTCTCTGTATACATTGTCAGTAGGAAAGGGCATCTTACTTTTTCAACTAGAATGCAGTCAGCTTTTAGTAGAAAGGCTCACCCAGACTCTACTACACTTTGCTGTGAGGGAAAGGTTAGTTTGCTTTTTATTTGTTGTTTTGCTGTTTGCCTTTTCTATTTTGAATAGTGTGATTTGTTTTACCTTGTGTTTTACTTGTATTCTGCTTTTAACTGCATATTAAAACTTGAAAAGAGACCACAGCTCTGTCTCTTGTGAGTCAGGCCGAAATTAGTACAGGTCAATAGAACAGGTCAGTTAAGAGTAATCATCTGTGAACTGAGGGGGTGGAGCTAGGAACTAAACCTTCTATTTAAGGGGTAAAATAAAACATTTCAGAGCTTTACTAGAAAGGCTCACCCAGATTCTGCTACACTTTGCTGAGAGGGAAATGTTAGTTTGCTTTTTATTTGTTGAATTACTTTATTGCCTTTTTCTATTTTGAATACTGTGATTTGTTTTATTTACCTTGTGTTTTATTTGTATTCTGCTTTTAACTGCATATTAAAAATTGAAAAGAGACCACAGCTCTGTCTCTTGTGAGTCAGGCAGAAATTTTTCCCCTACCCTCCCACCCGGTTACTGTAGTGTTCTAAAACACCCCTGTCTTCCAAGTTGCCTTCCCCTTATGTTAATTTGACCATATATCTAATTTCCTCTCTGTTTTATTGGCTTGTGTGAGTAAGTACAACATTATAATTTTGTGAAATCACTACCCTTCAACTATTTAAATTTATTGGCCATCCTACTGTATTCCGTAGTATCAGAATACAAAAGTGACCACCCCCTTTCAGTCTATCTTGCTGTGTTAAAAATAGTGACTCTCCACTAAAACTTAACTTTTTAGACAGGTAAAACTTAAGTTACCTACTTTCACATCTAACTCCTCTAGTGCACACCTCAGTGTTTAGGATAATTTTTTTTTTAATCTTACCTTTAAGCATCCCTGTGACTAGCACTTGCTTTAAAACCTGCTGGAAAGCACTAGGAAGTCTTAAACTGATACAAGCACTCAACTCTCCTTGTTAATAAGGAGAAATTATTCGTAGGCACTAAACAGCATATAATTGCAAAGTACCTTGCTAAAGTAAAGAAAAACAGCTCTTGTACTTTACAAAAAAAAAAAGCACCAAACCTGGCATGTCCAAGTGTCAGCTTTCAGTGATTTCTCCTGTCCACCAGGTGAATCTGGGCATACTGGGGCAATGCAGCAATTGTCTCATGTACACAGACAACCCTCTCCTCCTACCACCCAACACTACAACCTGTTAGAGATGCACTTACATAGCCAAACTGGAAACAAAGCTCTCTCCACCCAAGATTGTGCTAGACAGTCAAGAGGAGAAGGTTAACACCCACACTACACCTCAAGCAACACACAGCCCTTCTAAACCCACACCACCAACACCTACACATAGCAACACTAAGACCACATATGTGGAGGGCCTTAACATTAACCTGCCCAAGCAACAAGGACCTCGGAAGCTGAAACACTAATAAACACCAATCACAACCAAAGTGTCATACAGCTCACAACACCAAAGTGCCTCTCAACAACAGCCCCTAAGGCAGGACAACGTACCCAACACTTTAGTCATAGGTGACTCTATAGTCAGGCACACTGATGTCCCACTCACCAGGCTGATCAAGGAGAAAATTATAGTCAGCTGCTTGTCAGGTGCCAGGATCCACCTCATTACGCATGCATTCAAGTCACTCCACAACAAGTACAAATATGACTCTGTCATTGTCCATGTTGGAGTGAATGACTTGAGACATACTTCCTTAGACTACATGAAAAGAGACATGGAAGAGCTCTCGGATCATGTGGCCCAGACAGGTATGACCCTAGCCCTGAGTATCCTCCTGCCTTCGCCCAGAATGATACCACAGTATAAGGACAAAATGATTGACTTCAACAATTGGCTAAGCTTCTGGTGTCATTCAAAGGGGATCCAGTATCTGTCTGCCAGGGATAACATGATCGACAGACCATGATGCTTTGCCAGAGATGGTCTGCACCTGTCACCCCTGGGATTCAGGTTACTGGCTAAGGCTCTTGCCACCCCTATAGTGCCTTTTGTAGGCAAAGTTCAAAGGACAAAACCACCACTGTAACAGGTACAAGCATGCAAAATCTGAAGGTAATGCTACTCAATGCTAGAAGTATAAACCTCAAAATGCACTATCTCGAGGCACTCCTAAAAATGGAGAACATCGATATCTGAGACCTGGTTCAAGGCTCCAGAGAGCACCCCTGCAATACCAGGCTACAACTCTTACCACACTTTTCAGCCACCAAACCAGGACCAAAACACTAAAGGTGGAGGAGTGTCCATATTCGCCAAGGATATTCACAACGCCAGGCTAGTTGCCGTCTGAAATTCTCCAGGTGCATCTAACACTAGGTAAGACTGGAATCCAAATTGTAGCTGCTACAGATCCCCCACCATGCCCCAAGATTCTCACTACACCTTTCTAAACATACTGGAAAATATTAAGATACAACAAAGCACCCTAATACTGGGTGATTTCAACTACCCTGCTATTAACTGGGAAAACTACTCATGTACCAATACCTTCGCCCAACGTATTTTGGAATTCATAACTTCCAATGCCTTGGATCAACTAATCCTTAGTCCCACCAGGGGCTCCAATATCCTGGACCTGGTCATTACCAACATGGGAAATTGATGCTCCACACCTATGGTCACCCCCTCGTTGGTTAGGTCTGACCATACGCTAATCACCCTTGACATCCACATCCCACCCCCAACCCTAGTAAGGAAACCTCCAGAAAAAACTTCTCCAAAGTCAACTTCATGCTACTCAAGTCAGAAGTGACAAACTTCATGACACCCATGCAGAAGGGAACTGAAAGTTTGACTGCTGAATCCTACACTAAGGCACTGTATGAGCACATCCACTCGTGCATGAATCGTGCCATCCCCAATAGAACCAAGATGCTCTCCTCCAAAAAAAGGAAGCCAATATGGTGGTCCCTTGCCATAAACAAACTTTACAACAAAAGGAAGAAACTATTGCAGAAAAGAGGAAAATCCCAGGATGCAAAAACTCCCTTACCAGTCTCAGTAAGAAGCTGAGATTCCTCATAAAATCCTCCAATCAATGGCAATGCTCAGATCTACTCTGAGCTGAAACAGAATGGCATTAAATATACTGATCCCAAGGATATTGCCAATATCCTGGCAGATCAATTCAGTGCAAACTTCACCCCCTCTCACCCCCTAAAGGGCCAATCTTGATACCAAAAGATTGCCAAATTCTGGTAATAATGGCCACACAGGTAAAACACGCACTCTCCAAAGCTAAGAATACAGCATCCATGGGACCAGCCAACATCCCAGGCTGTGTACTACATGAACTACAAAATGAACTGGCACCTCACCTAAGTGTCATGTTAAATCATAGCCTCACCTCTGGCTTTGTGCCAACTGAGTGGTGCACAGCTACAGTTATCCCACTCCACAAGGGGGGATCCACCTTGGATCCCGGGAACTACTGCCCCATCAGTCTGATGAGCGTGATCTTCAAGGCCATGGAAGGTATTATCATGGAACTTATAAACAAAGACATTGGCAACCTTCAAACACTGGACCCCACACAGATTGGGTTCATGCAGGGCCGATCCTGTCTCCTGAACCTGATTGACTTCTTCAAATCAGTCTCCAGAGCTGTGAACAAGGGTAAGGTAGTCCACACAGCCTATCTGGAGCTCACCAAGGCCATCCCCCACTCTGGAATCATAGATAAACTTACTAAACTGGGCATTTATCCCTATGTCACTCAATGGGTTGCCAGCTGGCTTACTGACAGAACCCAGACTGTAGAAGTAGCCGACTTTAAATCCAGCGCCAAACAAGTGACAAGTGGAGTACCTCAGGGTTCAGTCCTGGAACCGCTCTTGTTTGGCATCTACTTCTCTGAAGTACAGGCCAACACTAAGGGACTCTGGCTAACAAAGTTCGCAGATGACTGCAAACAGGGAGCCATTATTGAATCCCCAAATTATGTGAATATTCCACAAAAGGGTCTTAAAGAAACAGATGCTTGTTGCCAGAGTCATGGGCTCAGGCTCAATGAAAAGAAATGTATAGTTATCCCCTTTGGGAAAAAACATGTACCCGTGAATTACCACATAGGTGGCAGTACACTAAACACTGAAAGAACAATGGTCTCACCTTCGATGACCACATCACCATAAAAGTCAGGAATTCCTTCTGTGTGACACACCTCATCACTAAGGGCTTATCATACAGAAAAAAGGAGGTCATTGTCCCACTGTACTCATCCCTCATTAGACCCATTATAGAATACAATGCCCCATTTGGTATGTACCTCTCAAGACATCTGCAACAACTGGAAAAGCCACAGAAATACCTCACTAAAAGAATCACAGGCCTAAAGCAGATGCTGACCATTTAAAAAAAACTCCACCTATACTCTGTTGTATATCATCAACTCAGAAGCAATCTCTGCTTAACATACAAGGCCATGTCAAACCCAGAGCTGCTGGACATGCTACACTTAAAGAAATCCCAATCTCTCAGAGACACATGCTCCAGGGATCTAAATCTTATCATCATGTGAACAAAACATGCTGGAGGGATAGGTTCCTGACCCAGAGACTCCCCAGACTCTGGAATAGACTGCCCATACATGTCAAGCAAAGCACCTTTTTGGCCCTCTTTAAAAGGAACATTGATGACTGGATGGGAGATAGGAAATTCACACCGGGGATCACATCAGTCGCCCTGCTAGACAGGGGTCCAGGGAAGTAAATACTGTGGGAAGAAATAGCCAGGGAATTGTTATGGCTAGGCTTGTATAGGCCCTAGGGCCGATAGCCTAGTACCAACATATGAACCTATGAACCTATGCATCAGTACTAGGGCGACTGACGTGATCCCCGGGGTGAATTTCCTATCTAACATCCAATCGTCAAGGTTCCTTTTGAAGAGAGTCAAGGAAGTGCTCTGCTTGACATGTATGTGTAGTCTATTCCAGAGTCTGGGGAGCTCTGGGTCAGGAACCTATCCCTCCAGCATGCTTTGTTCATTGTGATGACAAGGTTTAGATCCCTGGAGCGTGTGCCTCTGAGGGATTGGGATTTCTTTAAGTGGAGCATGTCCAACAGCTCAGGGTTTGACATGGCCTTGTATGTTAAGCAGAGATTGCCTCTGAGTAGACGATATGCCACAGAGTATAGCTGAAGTGTTTTTAGATGGCCAGCATAGGGCATCTGCTTTAGGCCTGTGATTCTTTTCGTGAGGCATTTCTGTGACCTTTCCAGCTGTTACAGATGTCTTGTGAGGTACATTCATTTTTTGAGAACATTTTATTACTGACAAATCAGCCCCGAGACTAATTCTTATATCATAGCATACACATATAATGTGTATGTGTACAAATAACAGTACATTTGATAAGAAGAGTTTCATTCTCTCAAACAACAGGACTAATGCTCCATCTGTTATAACTGCTCAACAGATTAATATGTCCCAGGTTGTCCTCATCCTCTCCTTATTCACACCCCATGATGAAACCGTGGAAGGACTTTTATAAACCTTAACATCACAACTTCTCATTGGAGTCCTCCAAATAGGATATCAGTGATGAGGCAGGTGAAAAGTCCCCCACATGCTGTGTCAGGATGACCCAAACACTGGTGAGTAAGCAGACTTAATACAGTAATAAGGTATGGTCAAATGATAATGTACCCTTCTCAAATAGTAACCCCATAAAATGCATGTATATCCACCCTGCAAGACTCCTGGGTTTTACATATAGGTTGCACAAGTTAAAAGATGAAACCAAAGTTATATGGGAACAGATAGACATGCTGGCCTCAGTCTAAAGAAGGCTAACTTCATCCACCAAACACCTACATTTTGTGCCTTTTGGGCTGACTTGTCTGACTCATTTATCTCGGCTGAAGACACAACAAAAATGCAAAATAACTACAGCTATGTTTTATATTACAGATGTGAGGTTTATAGGTTCACAGGTACATAATAGGCTATTGATCTGTGAGAATCTTTAAAAGCTTAGTCATACATGCCCTTGAAGTTTTTAGCCCTTATATTTTAAGTAGAAATAACCCAGAGATGAGCAGAACATTTACATGCTGCCCCTATCCATCAGGCACAAGGATGCTAAACCAGGGGTGAATTTGTGGTTATCCATCCAGTCATCCAGATTATGTCTGACTAGTATAAGAAAATGCTTTACTTTATTTGGACAGGAATACAATTCCAAAAAAGTAGTATTTTCTGTAATACATAAATATCATGCATGATCTATTTATGTTGCAAAAGAGATTGAGAGTTTTTGATTGAATGCTTATGCCCCAGTTGGACTTTCAAATGTGCAGTAGATCTGACAGGATAGGGATTGCTGAGGCTGTTGACATGAGACAGAGATTACCCTTCAGTGGCCTGTATGACATGGAGAAGGCAGACAAGGCTTTGAGATGGTCTGCATATTTTTTATTATTTAGGCCTTTTTTAGTAAGAAAGAATGGTGGGTGTTCAAGTTGTATCAAATGTTTGGACAGGTGCATAGTGAAGGGGGCATTATACATAACGATCAGCCTGTTGAGTGCACAATACAGTGGAATGATCATATCCCTGGCTCTGGACTCCATACCCTTAGTAATAAGCTGTGCAATAAAAAGGACTTTCTTACAATAGTGGATATGTAGTGACTGAAGGACAGTTTGTGGCTATATAGGTTCCATGTGTACATTGTTTTAACAACAATGGTCAGGTTCGGGAAGCATGTTTATGTATCCACCACTTCTGTTGTGGATGGTGAACTATATCACTCATATTGTAGACTTGGAACAACACACAGACAGCAGGTACCAGACTATGCAGGGGGTGCTGACTTGGCCAGACACAACAATGTTCTACTGCAGTCCATGACCACCTTGGCCATGATGATCGTTCGATGCATGTACTTTATAGTGACCGTGAAATGACTGTGAGATCCCATCCAACATATTCATTCCATAGCATGCATTGCTCTGTCCAAAAGACTTTTCCAATAATAACATTGTAACCTTTATGGACTCCTCATTTTAAGGTCCCTCTGTATTTGGTACAACACTGCCTAGGAATTGTGTGGAAGGAAAGCAATACCCTCATGTATGTAGCTGTCATGTGTCAGATTTCTCAACTAATACTCTGTAGGACTGAGAGGAGTTAGTGTTACTTAGACATGCCACATAGACCAAATATAAACATCAGGCAGCTGAGTCAAAGCCCAACTTCCAGGTCATCTTACAACAGGGTAGTGTGCCAAAGACCAAGGCCTCTCAGCAAGCATTGAGATGACACAGTCCATCCAGGTTTGGAAGCTGCAATCGTGAGACTTTACTTGATGGCCTTACTCTGGTGGCAGTCAATAGCTATCTGCCCTCCATATGCCTGCATAAGAATCCAACACCACTGACAGGTGGATGAGGGGTTATATGTCATATGATTGATGAAACTAGAAGTAAGTCTCTTCCCATCGATCACCTATTCAGTGAATGCTACACCATTCATTTTTCTTAAAAATACACAACTACAGTATTTTTGCATGGGGTATGCCCTTTTGCGCTCTCCACATACCCGCAGCTCTCAAATGTTGGTTTGTTCTATAACTGCAAGGGGTGGTGCACATTGCTAAATGTTGGAATTGCAGAACATCTGGAATTCTGATGGTATGATTTAATGAAAAATGGTAAGTGGGGGTTGGATAGTGGTGGGAGTGCCTAAGCATGTATTTGGGGTTAGGAAAGGACATTGCTTTAATGAGAATGTGTGTGCATGTGTGCATGTGTGTGTGCGCGCACGTGTGTGTGTGTCTATAAGAATGTAGTGGGTTAGGGTAAGGGTTACATAAGGGCATAGATACAGTGTTTATTAGAGTATGTGTGTTGGTGCATGTTTGTGTGTGAAAATCTGTCTTATGTAGAGGAAGTATTATGGAAATTTTTTTTTAAGGTAAGGTGTAGTGTTATGGTTAGGGGCAGGATTAGGGTTAGCATGCATTAACTCATTAATACCTATGTGGTGTAGAATGTCACACCTCTAGCAGCCTACACACAACTTGCATTCTTGAGCATAAGAGATAAATGTAAATATTTTGTAAACAGTAAAAGCTATTAAAACTGCAGAGATAGTGATTTTATTAGTAGGAAATATTCTTTACTGTGATAATAGTGCATTCATAGGGCCGGATTCATGAAGGCTTGCACTGAGTCAAAGAGTAGAGTAAGACTCCATGCAGCCAACATGTCCGCCGAGTGATCCAGGAACAGCCAGTAGGAGTGTGCAACAGAGCTCCCAAAGCGAATCCTACATGGACAGGGCTTGGATATGCAAATTACCTCAATTGCAGGCGAAAGCTATGCAAATGAGGTAAATTTGCGATCCAGGAAACCTGAACCTGTCCAAGTAAGAGTAGTGCTATTTGCAGAAATGTACTCAGTTGACAACTGAGTACGGTTCTGCAAATAGCAAAACGGAGCCGTGACAGCTCCAAAAAAAGGATGCATCCAGTTGAGGAAGCATGCCAATGCCCAAAAATATGGCCATTGGCAATGTTCACCGATGCAAAATAAAAATAAAATATTTTTTTTATCCCGATCTCCGATGTTTAAGCATAGCGCAGAGCCGCGCAAACGCGCTGCACTCTAAACACCAGAAAATCAATAATTAAGATCCACAAATGCAGATTTTATTGCTATTCTGAATTTACAATGCAAGAGAATGACAGGCTGAAGACAATATGACCACCGAGTAGAGGTTGCTAAGGGGGGAAGCTCAGTCTAAGAGATGTAACCAAGCATTAGTAGGCAATCCTATACAAATGAGGGTTAGGATAGTGAATCGCAAGTTTACATAGCAAATGAGCACAGTCAGTGGAGTGTAGGAGTAGGATAAGGGGAGTAACAGAGTAGAAGATAGGTGACATCATGAGGGGATATGTATGAAAGAAGTCAAGCTCATTGTTGCATAGTGGCATGTGTCAGCTGTCATTTACACATCATTGGAAGAAGTGTGTCAACAGGTAGGCTAGGTAAAGGCAAGAAATTGAAGGTGTATGCCATGGATAATACTAAAGTTTCTTACTGAGCATGTATGCACGCAGGTGCACGCCTATAAACCCGAGTAAGACTGTGTGCACGCATGTAAGCGTGTGAGCACGCGCCTAAGTCAGAGTAAGCATGTATAAGGCTGTTTAAGTTGTGTAAGCATGTTTGCGCTGGTGTGTGCGCGTTTTACCAAGAATAAGCAAGTTTTAGTCAGTGTAAGCATGTGTGCATGCGTGTGAGCTGGTGTTCGCGTGTTTGCACTTGTGTGCGCGGCGCTGCCCCCCTGATGAAACAGAAAGGAAAAAGGAAGCACAACAAATAGTAGGAAGTTAACCAGGGAGTACTAGCAGAGCTAGCAGATGAAAACAATCAGAATCAGGCAATTACACAGGCAGTACACTAGCCCAGCCCAGCCCAGCACTTAAAACTCTGCAAACAACATTCCACTATGTTTCTCTCAAGAGACACTGCAACACAGCAGTAAGCTAATAGAAGTGAAAACTGAAAAAGCTTTACTGAGACAAAGAAATGTTAGGGGCTGCCATTGCTGTTATAAGGCGACATATGCAACATGTTGAGGGTGGTGACAATGCGAATGTTGCTGGACAACCCACAGTGAGGAGATGGAGAAGAATGTACAGGCCTTAGGGTAACCTACCAGGGGCTACATGAGCTGGAGATAGTGGAGTGCTAAAGAGTGGACAGAGACCTCCTGCAGCAAATTGTTGAGCTGTGCAGGCCACGCCTCACACACAAAACCAACAGAGCGGAACCCATCCCAGTGGAAACCAAGGTATGTGTTGGCCTAAGAATATTAGCAACAGGTACCTTCCAGAGACCAACTGGTGATATGATGGGGATATCACTGGCATCAGCATCCAGGGTACTGCACCAGTTCCTGGATGCCATGTCAGCACATGTCGGTGATCATGTATATTTCCCCAATTCCCATGAGGTATTGGCCAGCAATATGCGTCTCTTCCAGTAAATACTGGAATACCCTGAGGTAGTGGGTGCAATAGACTGCACGCACATATGCATCAAAGCACCAGCCAGTGAGCAGGGTAGGGTCTACTTCAACCGCAAGGGCTTCACCTCCATCAACTGCCAGGTCGTGTGTGATGCCCAGGACATAATACTGAATGTGTGTGCTGGCTGCCCTGGAAGCTACCATGATTCCCATATCTGGCATCTGACACAGCTGTACCAGACATTTGCCAATGGGGACATCCCTCATGGTCACCTAGTGGGGGATGCTGGCTATGCACTGGAGCCGTGGCTGATGACACCCATCAGAAACGCACACACACCTGAACAAGAACGCCATAATGAGGCACATGCACAAACACAAAATGTAATCGAGCGTGTGTTTGCCCTGCTCAAGTCATGGCTCCGGTGCCTGGACACATCTGGTGGAGTCTTGCAGTACTCACTAACTACATGTACCCAAATTGTCATGGTATGTGCCATGCTACATAATATGATCCTGCAAAAACAGCTGCAGCAGGAGCCGCATAGGCCTGGGCCAAACAGCCCCCCCACCATTGCCAAGGCCATCACAAGCAGAGCATGACTCGAAGGAGGAACAACCTGAGCCTGCCCCAGTAGGCAGAAGGAGGCGTGCCCAGTATGCTTTGGCCTTGGCAAAGAGGCAACGCATAGCACATACACTGGCTCAGTAGGAACCCTGGAAATTATACCTCTTTCTGACTCGCACAAATAGTAAAAGGGATGCCTAACTTGACACTACCTGTTTCCAAACATGTATAGGGAGTGCAGTATGTGCATCCAACACAGGCAGCCCTGCAGCACCACCTGAGCAATGATTGCCATGTATTAAGCAATACAAAGCAGTGCTAAACAGCTTTCACCACCATTTAGTATATGTAAAGCAATTGCACACACTAACACTAGCACAACTGTGGTCAATGTTGAGGAATATTGGGCAATGTTCTGTAATGTTGGTTAACGTTGAGCAATGTTGGACAAGCCTGGTCTACGTTGGGCATAGCTGAAGAAAAGCCATCATGCTCATATTTGCTCTACTGGCCCTTAAGCTGTCTGGTCTGCTCAGTATGAAAATATAAAGCAGTGACAGGCCTTGAACCCAGGATACTGTGCACTACAGTCATAGTACTGAACCACTAAACCATGACAGCATTGCACTGGTCAGCCTGTATGAAGAAATGTTGATAAGTCTATGCAACGTATCTCATGGAAACCCTGTAGGCACAGCATAATCCCTGTCGAGTTATGACACAAAGGCGAGCCCTGCAGTAAGAATAGAACCTGATTTTTAACACACATATAGTATAATTGTTAATATTGGTCATGTTCACACACATCAACAAATGTACTGGACTTCAGACAGCAACATACTGAAAGGTCACACTGGGCATGCTCACACATGAATAAATGAGACAAATGTCAGGCAACAAAACACTGAAAGGACAGACTGGGCATGCTCACACACTTAGGCCATGTCTGAGTATAGCAGTTGCATGTGTTAACACAGAAACCTCTCAGTATTCACCAATCTGCCATGTGCACACAGTTATATGACAACAAACACATATATAATATATTGGAACTCTGTCATAATAAAATATGTTCTGCAGATACTTAGGTTGTTCGTAGAAAGTGTGAAAGCAAAGAAGAGAAAAAACCTGCAATCAGTATCATCAATAAACAATGTGCATCCCAAACATTACCATAGGTGCATAGGTTGATACTAGCCTATCTGCCTTAGGGCATGTATAAGCCTAGCCAGAGTGTGTTTGACTTTCTCAGCCCTGTTAGATTAGTAGACTGTGCAGGTGAATAGTAGGGCACACAAGATAGGCCTTTTATGTTTACTTTATTCTGCCTCTGTCCAGCAGGGACCCAGAAGAGATTCCAGGGGTAAACATACGATCACCTATCCACTCATCAATATGTCTCCTGTAGGGGGTCAGTTGGGGGGCTCAGCCTATGCGGGACTGGGATCCCATTCCAGAGTGAGGGGAGCGTCTGGGATAGAAATGTGTCCCTGCAGCATGTCCTATAAATATCTGTGCTGAGGTGTAAGTCCCTGGAGCGTGTAGCTCTAAAGGATCCGGATATCCTGAGGTGAAGCATGTCCATTAATTCTGTGTTGGACGTGGCTGTAAACAACAGGCACAGATTGAATCCGAGTAGGTGGTAAGTGAACTGTACAGGGCATTTGTGTCAGTCCCTAGATCCACTTGGTGAGGTACTTTTGTGGCCAATAGAGTTGCTGCAGGTGTCGGGTAAGGTACATCACAAATGGGGCATTGTATCCAATCATTGGGCCTCATGAGTATAGGGGCACAATGACTTTACTTGATCTAGATGTGAAACCTGTTGGGATAGGGAGGGCTATATAGAATGTCTGTCTAACCACTATGGCAATGCGATTGTCAAAGGCAAGATTACAAACTACACATGTCCCCATATCCCTAACAACTTCTACCATACTTAATGTATTGACACCTATGTGGTAATGTGTGGGCACTATGTGATTCCCAAAGGGTATGACTATGCATTTAACGGCATTCAGCTATAGGCCATAGCTCTGGCACCAGTTATCCATCTCTGTGAGACCCTTTTGGAGGATGCTTGTGCCAGCTGGAGAGTCAAATATGGCACCCAGTTTGCAGTAATCTGTGAACATGGTCAGCCATATTCCTCCTGTGTTAGCCTGTACATCAGAGGAATATATACTGAACAAGACAGGTCCCAGGACTGAGCCTTGTGGGATGCCATGTGTAACTGGTGTAAAGTCAGACATGGCACCTGCAATACATACCATGTGGGTGCTATCCCTGATCCACTTAGCAATCCATCTTGTGACATATGTGTCGAAATCTAAGCTGGTGAGCTTATGTATGATGCCCGAGTGGGGTATTGTTGTGAAAGTTTTTGCGAGGTCCAGGTAGGCTTTCTGGACTACCTTCCCTATGTCTATGGACCTGGTAACTGTTTAAAGAAGTTGACCATGTTCAAGAGGCAAGATCCGCCCACAACAAAGCTGAATTGTGTAGGATCCAGTGCCTGTAGGTTCCCGATGTCTGTGTGTATGAGTACCATGATGATACACTCCATAGCTTTGCAGACCAGGCTAGACAGGCTTATAGGGCGATAGTGTCTGGGGTCTGTTGTGGCACCACCTTTGTGGAGCGGGACTACTGTTGCTGTACGCCATTCCTTGGGTACATATCCTGTAGTAAGTCTGATATTGAACAGTGACTTCATGTGAGGGTTACATTCGTCATGAAGCCTGTGTAAGATGCAGGCTGGGAAACCGTCCGGTCCCATAGATGCTGTGTTGTCTGCTTTGGAGAGGGCAGCACTCACCTGATCATCTGTGATGTCAGGGAGGCTACACTCTGTTGGGATGGACATTTGCTCATTAGGGGGGATGGGGGGGTGACATTTGCACTGAACCTATTTGCCAGGATGATGGCAATGTCTGTGGGTTCAGTGTATGTATTGTCATTTTGCAGTAACATACAGCATATCTAGGAGTTGGCACGCAGGTTCATGACATAACTAAAGAAGGCCTTGTGATTGTTCTCAGTGTGTGGTGCAATTTACCTTTCGAAGTGTGTCTTAGATTAATTCATGAGTGAACGTAGCTTCTTGCTAGTACTGATCAGAGATGCCTTCCCTTATTGGGATTGTGCTCTATCATGTAGTAGCCCCCTCCTTTTGTTGTATAGCTTATTTATGGCCGTGGTCCACCAGACAGGTCCCCTGCCTTTGGAGGAGTGAGTCTTGTTCTTATTTGGGATAGCACGATCCATGCATTCCAGTAGGTGTCAATAGAATGTGTTTGTAAAGGATTCAGCAGTTTGAGCTGTACTTACCTCTGTCCTAGGGTCTTTGAAGGATACCACCTTGGCTTAGGGAAGTGTGACGTTTGCTGTTAGTAAGTATTTCACCGAGAGAACCTAGGATGGGGATGGGGACGGGATATGGATGTCCAGTGTGACAAATGTATGGTCTGACCTTACCAATGAGGGGCATACCTCTGGTGTGGAGCATGGAGTCCCCATGTTGGTGATGATCAGGTCCAGTATGTTTTCCCCTCATGTGGGTGTGGTGACCAGTTGTGACATAGCATTTGTGTTTAGAAATTCTAGCAACCGTTGGGCGAGGGTGTTGTGGCCTGAGTAGTATTCCCAGACAATGTTTCTGTAGTTGAAGTTACCCCATATAATGGTGTTTGTAGAGACTGTCATATCCTCCAGTGTTCCCAGGAAAGCTGAGTGGGGTTCCTGAGTTTGGGAGGGTGGTCTGTAGCAGGCTACAAACTGAAAGACAGTTTTGCCCACTGTTAGTTGCACATGTATGGTCTATGATGCTTCCTGCAGTGCTACTAACATGGAGGTGTGTGTATCTGTGATGTATACAGATACTCCCCTAAATTTGTTGGTCGGTCCGAGTCTTGTGGCCGAAAAGCATGGTATGAAGTATAACATGGTAGTACTGATGTGCATTTAGGAGCCTGAACCAGGTGGTCTGTTACTGCACAGATATCGACATTCACCATACTGAGGAGAGTCTTGAGTGCGTGCATTCTGGGATCTAGACATCTGGTGTCGAGCAGCATTACCCGTACATTCTTTTACCTTGTATTGTCCATGGAGGTGGGTTTGTCATTTGAGCCTTGCCCAAAAAAGGCACTGTGGGGGTGGCAACAGCCTTAGCCAGTATTTGAAAGTCCAGGGGTGACAGGTGCAAGCTGTCCATAGCGAAGCTACGTGGCATGTCGAGCATGTCATCCCAGGCTGACAGACACTGGATCCCCTTTGAATGACACCAATATGTTAGCCAACTGTTACAATTGATCGGCTTGTCTGTATACTGTGCCATCATTCTTGGTGAGGGTAAGATGCTACACAAGGTCAGGGTCATACTGGCCTGGGTTACATGATCAGAGAGCTCCTCTACATCCCTTGTCATGTAGTCCAGGGAGGAACGTCTGAGCTAATACACAACAGCATGGACAATGATAGAACCATATTTGTACTTGCTTTGGAGTGACCTGAGTGCATGTTTAATGTGGCAGAACTTGCCACCCGGCAAACAGCTCAAAGTCTCCCTCTCCATGTTCAGCCTGGTGAGTAAAGTCAGTGTGTCTGACAATAGAGTCATCTATTACAAGTGTATTAGGTGTGTTTTTAGCCCTAAGGGCAGTGACTGTGTGGCGCACTGACTTTGTGAACCATGTGATATGTGGGCAATGTCGTGGGGTAGCAGTTGTCTGGGTGTCTGCTTAGGAGGTCTCTGCTGCTTAGGCAGATATTATGTAGAGCCTCCGAGTATGTATTTGTGTGGTAATGTAGTTTGTTTGCTGTCGCTATAGATCTATGTGTGACGGAGTTGAGGTGTGTGTGGTTACCTTCACCACCCGATATACTGTGACGGTCATGATTCGAGAGAGCTCAGCCTCCTGTTTGTCTATGTAGTTGCATCTCCCACATATATTTGAGTTTGTTGGGAGGAGGTGAGGGTTGTCTGTGTACATAAGGCAGTTGTAACATTGCCTCAAAAGTCCCATATTCACCAGCTGGACTGGAGAGTACACGTGAAACCAACCATTGGACATGCCAGGATATTATGATGACATACTCTCTGTTGACTGATCAAAAGGGTTCAGTAGGGTGTTAAGTGTGTAAAAGAGTATAACAGGGGTTTAGTGCTCAGGTATGTTGGTGTTTTTGAAAGATTGTCTGCGAAGGAGTCCAGACAGAACCATGACACTTCCTTCAGCTATGTCATACACAGCACTGTACACACATATATGTCCTGAGTCAGGGCCAGCTGTACCTGACTGACAATGCTGACATCCTGTCAGACAGGCCCATACATACATACCCACCTCCCACTGACAAATGTCCCTATCATCATACCAGGAGATATCACATGTAGAATGGGTAAACAGCTCCTTCCAAAGCTGAAAACATGGCATCAGTTGGATTACATTGTTCCCTATATGTGTCATAAGTGAACTACAGAACAAACAGACCCTGCACCTGAACAGTCTGTTGAGCCACACCCTCTCTACAGGATCTGAAACTGTTGAATGTGTTACAGCAACATATGGCACACCCCACAAGTGTTGGTGCACAAAAGACCACGGGAACTGTAGTCCTATAAGCCTATGACGTCTGATCTGCAAGGCCATTGAGTCCATCATGATTGAAGTAATAAACAGAGCTATTGGAAGCCGACAAACATACAACCCTACCAACTGTGGTATGATCATGAGCAGATCATGGTTCCCAAACCTGCTAGACTGTTTGCAAGACAGCCACCCAGGACACACATCACTGAAGGGAGCTACACACGTCCCACATAGACTCTGAGTAGCCCTTTATCAACATCACAGACACATGTTGTATCCACAAATTCAACAACCTGTGGATAAATATGTATTGTCATATGAAGGAATGGAAATTTGTTCACAGAGAGATCACATAAGCTAAGAATTGTGGAGTCCTGTTCAAGCTGTTAACACCTGCTGACCCACATGGTTCATTCCTGGGATTGCATAAAACAAAGTGCACACACATTACCATGTCCAGTCTGATGATGTCAGCATCCTACAAATATAGCAGGAGAAAATAAAACACCCAGTAAAACATATAGCGCGTTGTGTTAATGCATACCTCTGTAGTATCATAACATAATTAGGTAATGTTTTGAATCCTGCAATTGCTATGTGTGTGTGTGATTTCCTGTGAGATGAGTGCCCTTTTTGGAGACTAGGTATACACATGAAAAGAGGTAGATTCTTCTTTGGCAAGTCTGATGATGTCAGCATCCTAGAAATATAGCAGGAGAAATAAAAGCACCTAGTAAAGCATATAGAGTGTCATGTTAATGCGTATCTCTGTCGTATCATAACATAGTTAAGTAGGGGGTTGAATCCTGCAATTGCTCTGTGTGTGGGGGGTGTATGTGTGTGATTTCTTGTGCGAGGAGTGCCCTATTTGGAGTCTAGGATAACACATGAAAAGAGGTAGATTCTTCCTTGGCAAGTCTGATGATGTCAGCATCCTAGAAATATAGCAGGAGAAATGAAAACACCCAGTAAAGCATGTAGCATGTTGTGTTAATGCATATCTCTGTAGTTTTATAACATAGTTAGGTGAGGGTTTGAATCCGACAATTTCTCTATGTGTGTGTGTGTGATTTCTTGTGAGAGGAGTGCCCTTTTTGGAGACTAGGATAACACATGAAAAGAGGTAGATTCTTCCTTGGCAAATCTGATGATGTCAGCATCCTAGAAATATAGCAGGAGAAATAAAAGCACCCAGTAAAGCATATAGAGCGTCGTGTTAATGTGTATTTCTGTAGTATCATAACATAGTTAGGTAGGGGGTTGAATCCTGAAATTGGTGTGTGTGTATGGGGGGGGTGTGTGTGTGTGTGTGATTTCTTGTGAGAGGAGTGCCCTTTTTGGAGACTAGGATAACACATGAAAAGAGGTAGATTCTTCCTTGGCAAGTCTGATGATGTCAGCATCCTAGAAATATAGCAGGAGAAATGAACGTACCCAGTAAAGCATATAGCGCAGCGTATCTCTGTAGTATCATAGCATAGTTAAGTAGAGGTTTGAATCCTGCAATTGCTCTGTGTGTGTGTGTGTGTAGGAGGGGGTGTATGTGTGTATGTGTGCGTGTGATCTCTTGTGAGAGGAGTGCCCTTTTGGGAGACTAGGATAACACATGAAAAGAGGTAGATTCTTCCTTGGCAAGACTGATGATGTCAGCATCCTAGAAATATAGCAGGAGAAATAAATGCACCCAGTAAAGCATATAGCGCGTCGCGTTAATGTAGATCTCTGTAGTATTGTAACATCGTTAGGTAGGGGTTTGAAACCTACAATTGCTCTGTGTGTGATTCCTTGTGAGAGGAGTGCCCTTTTTGGAGACTAGGAAAACACATGAATAGAGGTAGATTATTCTTTGGCAAGTCTGATGATGTCAGCATCCTACAAATATGGCAGGAGAGTAGAAGACACCTAGTAAAGCATATAGTGCATTGTGTTAATGCGTATCTCTGTAATAGCATAACATAATTAGATAGGGGTTTGAATCCTACAATCGCTGCATGTGTGATTTCCTTTGAGAAGAGTGCCCTTTCTGGAGCCTGTGAAAACACATTCAAAGAGGTAATCTCCTCTTTGGCATGTCTGATGATGTCAGTATCCCAGAAATACAGCAGTGGAAATGAAAGCTTCCAGTAAAGCATATAGCGCATTGTGTTAATGCAGATCTCTCTAGTATCATAACATAGTTAGGTAGGGGCTTGCATCCTGCAATTGCTGAGTGTGTGTTTGTGTGAGACACTGTTGGTTAATGTGTTGTGGGTTATGCTTTTACAACTGTATGACTTATTAAAACAACAGTATGTGCATTGCACACTTCCGGTATCTGTGTGGCACATACATATATGTACACGTGACCTCAATTGTTATCTGTGTGGCAAATACATACATGTACATGTGACCTCAATGAGTTCATAGGTGTGAAGCCTGCTTTCTACATGAATACATCTGTTACCATGGACAGTCTGTGCTGCTGCTTCTCAGACCTTAGGTCACATATGTATGCATGTGTCAAGGCCAGCCACTGTAGTGATCTGTGGCCTAGGTCATCTGTGTCACACACACCCATGACAGTTTCTATAGAATAGTGTGAGTGAGGGTTCATGCCTGGGGTATATGTCAGACATGTTCAAACACAACACAGTCTGTCAATAATGGCCATTCATTACAGGTGTACAACACCTCCATGGATATGCATACAGACCCCTTCATGCTTATGTGATGCATTGAGAGACATCAGCATACCTTTGGAAATGTGAATACCAAAGGACAGATGACATAACATGTGGCTGTATGTACACATTGGTACCCCTGCTACATGTTGTGGGCTACTAACAATGTGGTACTATCAGGATACTATGTATTTTAAATGTGGATGACTATGCTATAGTTGGCTTATAGCTTTACAGCATGTGTTGGTCAACAGGTGTCTGTCTGTATGATACCCTTGTGGAGGATAAGTGTCTCATCTGGAGAATGCATTGTAGGCCAATGTATGCATTACCAGATCTGGACGGAGATATCCCTAGTGTGTTTGCTTGTACCTGGGACATCTACATGCCAAACAGGAGTGGTCCCAGGAATGGGTGGCGGCCAATACCACTGGTTACTGGTATAGTATAGTACTGGAAGGACTCAAATGCTACTGTGTATTCTACATCTGTGTGTCAGTTGTCAAGACATCAGCTAACGATTGGGTAAAGTCAGGCTGTTGAGGTTATGTATACTACCAGTATGCAAAACAATGACCGATATAAACAGTATCACCAACAGCATAGTGTCAAACCATGTCATACACACATGTGTACCCAAGTCGTAACATATGTGTAGTAAAATGCATACTGGCCACCAATAGGAAATATGAAGTGTTAACACTGTGTAATACAGGGCATGTCACCCTTCCCATGTGTCCACTATGCACATACATGCAGATGGTGCACCTCCACCATGTTCACAAATGTACACCTGCAAATCTGTACTGCACACATCACACACGTACCATCCACTCACCAACACATGCTGCCAGTAATGCACACATCAGCCAAGTGGCACATGGGTGGACAATGCAGTATTGGAATTTACACTGGTGTAAACAATACTACATTGATAATCATAGCTTTAATGCATCATGTCTGCTCAGATATACCTACAAGTATATCAGTACACCTTGCTGTTGACAACATGCTAACATTGCTATACTGCTATTAGGTCACCCTGTGCATCAGCACCATGTAAGCCTGTTCCTGCATCATTGTCACAGATGACAAGGGGTGGCACAGTTTCATCATATGCACAGGGTGTGTTATTGGTTTGCCAGAGCCTGACACTGACCCATCCAATCGACATGTATGTGTGTGTGTGTGTGTGTGTGTGTGTGTGTGTGTGTGTGTGTGTGTGTGTGTGTGAGGGACAACAGTACAGTATGGGTCAATGTTGGTGTAATGTGTGTGTGTATGTGTTAGCCCTAGGTGTTTGGTTTATGTGTGTGTGTCTGCATGCACACAGTTCTACCTTGTGGCTGCCACATACGGGTGACTGTGGGACAGCCACGGACTGTACCTGCCAGGCTGTACAGATCACTGTCTCCGCCATGGACACAGTACCTGTGCCTGCCAGGGGTGCCACGGACAGTATCGGGTACCAAGCCAGACTGGGTACTATCGTCAGAGGCAGAGGGATGTCAACTGGACCCATGTCCTTGCTGGGACTGGCCAGAGCCACGTGCACATGGTCGTCTAGGACGGTCTATTGACAGGCCAACCCCAACATTGCTGGGGCTGGTACTGCCACTACAGGACCGGCTGGGACTTGTGTGTCATCTGCGAAGAGTGCCAGCTGATGCTGTTGCTGGCATACGTCCACATTGACGTCTCAGCCATCCTGCACTGTCCTGGCACATGGACATTACATTGCGGGGGACATCTAGTGTCTTCCCCCAACGTCTATCAATGACCTCTGTGTAATTACGGATGGCACCAGCAAGGTCATGGATACTGTCATTGATAGCGGTGTTGTGAGCCCTCTGTGCCCTTAGGCCCTGCCTGGTGTACCATTCCATATGTGCCTGTGCTTGCATTACAGACCGGAACATAGCTGAGGTTGTGAGACCTGTCGGGCACGTCTGCCAGGGGCATTACGACCAGCAGTGCTCCCATGAGCACCCCTGGACATATGCCTATGTGGTACCATTCCAGTTGTGTGGGTATGGCTGCTGTGTGGGGTTGCATATGCCATAGATACCACACTATCCTGGTCGATGCCTACTGTATGCTGTTCCTCCGCTAAGGCCATTGGTGTTGAGGGCTGTATCGGCAGTATGAATGTGTGTATAGATGGGGTGGACAGCTGTGTACTGTCGATTGGTGGACCAATGACAGACCCTGACAAACCTGCCTGTGCCACTACACATGTGTCATCATGCCCACTATTTGTGGCAGTGACCTCAGGTTCCCTGCTGCACTCATCCAATACCTCAGCACCTGTAAGAGGAAGACAGGAAACACACTTCACAATCTGTACAGGATGTTGGCGCACATGCACACATGAACACATGCACACATGTACACATGCACACATGCACCACATGCACACATGAACACATGCACACATACACTACTCAGTCAAGTTCACACACACACACACACACACACACACACACACACACACACACACACACACACACACACACACACACCAACAGCAATATGGAACATATCCATTAGTGGTTGATGGTGCAAGTACAGTATCACAAGCCAAAGAGTCCTATCACATGTGTCAGCATGCAGGATGTGTGTTGCTCAACAGCATGCAGTGTGAGTGTGGAGAGTCCTTGTTGATAACAGTATACATGTCTTTGATGCATGTGTGTTGTTCAATGATTGGTCTCACCTTGGAACACAATGTGTACATGGACACAACATTGCTGTGCAAGTCTGGAATGCTTTCCAATGTCCTGTGCACCATCACTCATAGGTATACATACCATGGCCGGATGCACACAACTGTCAGGTGTATAGCAATGAATGCTATGTGTAGTACTGTAGTTACTGTAACTGGATGTAGCGTAGAACCATGAGCCATCATCAGGCAGCATCATGTGGTCACTCAAGCCACTAATGTATGTCACACTGGCAACTATCTTGCTGTACCTGACCTGCACCACTTTGGCTACATTAACCATTTCACAGCCAGTTGTTACATAGGTATGTAAGGTGTTCAATAAGGAGCATTGCCTCACATGAATATGCTGTGTGTTGAAACATGTCATACCACCCCATGATAGTCCTCTACCCCCAGGTATAGTATGTGTGATGTGTTGTTGACATTTGGGATACTGGAGTATGACCTTACAGCAGGTGTCTACATATGCCATGTGTATCAAATTAACACTAACTGCATATGACAAAGTGGTGTATGTTGTGTGCATGTGTATTGACTCTGCCTATACAATGTCCACTACAGTGTACCACAATTGGTTGGGATGCTCTGTGTATTGCATGTATTTGAGGCAGATACTCATGTTACTGGGATGTGCATAGTCTCAAAGAGAACATGCAGAGCATGCATTATGTGTAGGTGTTTTACATGTGTATATGGCCTACAACTCTCCTATGACATGCACATGTTATATGCTATATTAAATGTAGAACACTCAACAGCATGGCTCTGCTGTCTTGCTATCACACCAGAGGGACCTACAAGGATATGAGACAGTTTGTCAGTGTCAACAACTATGGCATTGCTGCTGCGTGTTTGCAATTCCACAGTAGTACAAGAGATGGCAGTCACAGGCATACAAATTATGTTCCAATTTATCAGTATTGCATGACACCAGGCTCCACATTTTCTGAATACACAGTACACATCTGGTAAATGCATGTTCTAACAATTGATCTAACAGTAGTCTACAGATATGCCATGTTACCTGCGTGCTCTGTATCTACGTGCTGGGTGACTCCTGCCTCCATGATGATGCATGTCTGTTGTACTGGTTGGCCAGGAGCCACCATGCTGAGGAGCAGCTCTTCCACTCTGGTGAGGGGGGAGGATGTGTTGATGCACCACCACCTGTGGCAAGCTGTTGTCTGTGGACATCAGAGGCATGCTGCTGGACATGTCTGATTAAATCACTGCAGTGATGGCGTACCTGCTCATAAGTCTGGTTATGCATGCCTACATCATTCACCCGATGGACAACATCCTGCCACAGTGCAGTGCGTCCATGCTGGTCCTGGTTAGATCTGGAGAACAGCAGGTTGTAATGCTGTACCAGGGCATCAAAGATGACCTCCTCCTCCTCAGGGGAATAGGCAGGCTTCCTGTTGTGAGACATATTCCTGTAAGACAATAAAACAGTAATTGTGAGCAAGTCATGTGGCAGACTTAACATGCTAAAGTACAGACATCAATGAAATGCCATATATAGCAACCTATTGGCTGTCAGTAGATACACACCTTTAATACCACATAGGACTGCCCATCCCACAACTGCCTGACAGTGCCTGGCACATACTATATTCCAAAACATGTTCTGCACAACAACAAAGTGGAACCAGTTTGTAAGACTATACAACAGTACATGGCACACTCTATGTGACACAATGCACCACCTAGCAAACAGGGGGTGTGGATGAAGCTAATGCATGCAGACATTTGTCATCCATTGAAATGAATGTTAAGTATAGTTTAAGTACTATCAGTATAGCATGCTACTTGTTGATAGCAAACCCCTCAGTAACAAATGTGCACATTCATCACTATAGGTGGCATACTGCTGTAATACACTACACATGTTGCTAGATATGCACATATATCCTGTGACACACATACCACAAAGGCCATGTTACAGGCATACCCACACACACATCAGACATACCTACAGGACACAAAGGTATGGCAACCCAGATCAGTTTTACCTGTGTAACATACAGTACTGTGTGTCAGCACCTACAAAACCTCATGCCTGAGGTTTGTAATGTGTGAGGACTACAGGTAACAAACAAAACAGTGTGTCCAAGCAATGTGGATATAAACCATACTGTGCTGTTTAGGCCTACAGCTTCAGGTAGTACTACTGTTCATACAGGATTTGTATTCACTAGTGTTACCAATCAATAAGCATACATGTACTGCTTAAGCCTACAACGGCACACTCCGGTCAACACCATGGGACTACGTCACACCATATGCCTTACTGCTTTTCCTGCCTAGCAATAGCATACGTATCCTTTGCTGGGATTTGAGCTACAGCACTACATACTATGATATACACAGTTTCCCACTAGGCTATCACACATATACACAACCTTGACACATTCGCCTACACATTCACCATCACAACCAGTCAACCTCACATAGCAAGTAATGCAACAAGTACATGCGTGTGTGTATCGGGTCCTAGGTAGCTAATAGGCTATTAAGAAGGAATGTTTATGCAAATGACTCCAAATAGCAATAGCGTAATGGTAAAGCATTTGCACAAAAAGGAGGCATTCACGGCTCGAGTCCCACCACTCCCCTTCCTATTTATGTTCTAAAATAGTATATGAAATAATTCCTGACATATATGATTAAACTTTTACTAAAAGCCATTGAAATGGCCTATGTATCAGTGAACAAAATATATATATATAAAGGATCCTGACATATAATTGCCCGCAGTTAAGCAGCACTTTACCCAGCGCAATATAATTGCCCGCAGTTAAGCAGTACTTTACCCAGCACAATAAAGTTGCCCATACCTAAATAGCACCTTACCCAGTGCAATAGAGTTTCCCATAGCTAAGCCAACCAGCTCACCGAAGGGCAATGTGGAGCAACGTTGAGCAAAGTTGCTTAAACACAGCCACACCCCCTAGCCTGTCTGGACAGTAGTAAAATAAAATGAATGATAAGGTTCGAACCCAGGACTCTGTGCACCATAATCAAAGTACTAAACCACTAAGCTATGACAGCTTAGGATAAGCAGCCACTGTTGACATACATATACTTATAAATGGGAGAATGACCATTACTAAGCAGGCCTGCAGTCAGCCGAGAATTTTCAAAAACGGCTAATCACAAAAAAGTGTGGGAAATCCGGAATATTTAAGCCCCATAGGCAGGAATACTCACCATAACTGATTGTAGCTCCCATCTGCAGTTAGAATGGCTGGTGCAGGAGAGGGTACACGCTTCCGAGCGCAATGTTGGGGCATTGAGGAGTCAAAATACATGGTTTGGCTCCTTGTCCACCGTCATGAGTCAAGACTCCTGCAGGGCCAGTTCCAATGGATGGAGTACAAGGCAGAGGCTTGGAACCGGTTAGCTCATGACCTCACCAGTGTCACAGGCATTCCTCGGACTGGTGAGCAGGTCCGTCACCACCATGCAGACCTGAGAAGATGGAAGCAGGACCTACTGAACCAATGGATACAGGAGGCCCGTGGGATGCAAGATGCCCCACAACTGAGTAGGTAGCCATGGAATGCAGTATGTAAGAAATGATAATTGATTCTGTATAATGGATAGGTATGTCTCAATATCCCTTCATTTACTTCACAGCTGCAGGTGACCGTGCTGCGAATCAGCAAGCCTATGCAGATAGGCTGCACCACCAGGCAGGTTAGTGATTATTCTGCATGTATTGTTATATAAAATAGGGGAGAGAGCCTGAAAGAATGTATTGTAGTCCAATAATACAGCCATAAAATGCCCTGAATAAGTCCTCTGCATGTACTGTTATATAAAATAAGTCAGAGAGCCAGAAAAAGAGTGTAGTAACCCATTAGGAAAGGTAAAATATGTCCGGAATAATATCTCTGCAGGTACTGTCATATAAAATAAGTGAGCGAGCCTGAAAAAGAGTGTTCTAACCTATTAATAAAGGTATAATATGTCTTGAATATGTCTTCCATATGCACTATAATATCAAATAAAGGAGATAGAGCCTGTGGAAAAATGTGTAATGTAATTAATAAAGGTATAAAACCTGGAGTGTGTCTGTGTCACTTACTTTGAAATGTTGTTGTACCCTTGCATTATACAAACAGTACTGTTTTAATAAGTACTGGCAACCCACAGTTGGGCAGTCCAATCTAAAGTGGGTGATGGAAGTGCTAGTAGCTGTGAAGCATATATACAGTCCTCAACAGTCAGTTACTGGCTGGCATGCATAAGTAAATCTGGCACATGAGTAGCTAGTTAATTTGTTACCCAGAAATGTGAGTGTGCTACAAGAAATGCAGGGTTCTTTACAAACTGAACTGAAAATGTCATGTGAACACATCCAGATATGTAGTTAAAGAAATATAAATAAAACCAAGAAAGATGTAGCAGTAACATCTGCATCTTGGACAGTCAGTATGTCAGATATAGGTCAGGTATATAATGAACTAGCCAAACCCATTACACAACCTAATGCATATTGGCAAGTGTAATAATACATGTAGGGGATATACACCTGCAGTCACTAGGAATGTAGTGTAGACTAAAAGTACTTATAAGATGTTAATTGAGGTTTCTTTCTACACCCTACTGTATGTGCATAAACCATGCAATTCCACACCTCAATGGGTATGTGTAATCTCAAACATTTGTTGGGACATATGTCCTATTGTTCTATAAATATCTGCATTCACTTTGATGCATGTGCCCTGTTCAAACACCACAATCATGGTGGCCTGTTGCTACCAATCATCCCTGCATGCTGTTGGAATGTCCACTGTCATTCAATATATGCATGTGTTATGCTTGCTGTTCAACTGTTGGAACCTTGGTGTGTTGGGTTAATGGGAATATTACTGCATGCTGTTACAACTAATTTGGAATGCTGTTGTTTATGTTGTAATTAAACACACCTAATCACAGAACGTATGGGAAGGCCGGTCCCAGCAGTCCACCTGTCCCTCCTCAGCTGGCGAGTGCACCTGGCACCAGCAGGTCCGGTGCCTAGCCTGGGCTCCCCTCCTCCATTGGTCCTGTGCCACCTTCGGGTGGAAGCGCTGCAGGGGATGGGGCTCATCCCCCCGTGCAAGAGTAGGCGGAGAAGGGCCACCTGTCACCCTTCGAAGGGTCTGGGTTGTGGTGTGTAGGGAGATCCAGCATTCGGTCGCTAATCCCCTACGCCAGCCCGAGGTGAGAGTGGCGCATCTCATGGGTGAGCCTGCCCGTCCTATGCAACCCCCAGCACAGCCACCCTCGGGGCTGTGAAGGTGCAGTGGTGACTGCCCATGGGTGGGGATCTCAGTTCCACTGTTACCATCTGCGGGCTCATGGGCTTGCAATCTCCAAACATCTGTCCCCATCAGTTGTGTTCACCCACCCCATGTGTCATACACCACCCCTGTATGCATCTTGTTTGTCTTGTCTGTTAACCTCCCCAACCTACCTCCCCAAATACACCTACATCCTCTACCTCACTTTCCACTCTCACCTGAAAAAAAAAAAAAGGCAATCTGTACCCACAAAAAAATTATGCCCCATACATAGCTGCCAATTTCACACACATGTCCGCTGGACATGTAAACTGATAATTATAATTGGCAGTACAGCATACTTTGTGGTCCTCACCCCTCTCCCAGGTGTGGAAGGTTTCAAATGTCACTCCAAATTTATTGCATATGCACAGCTGTTGCTGGTAAAGAAATGGGCAGCTATGGACCTTCCCAACACCCGTCCTGCACATCCTGAGCTTGTTTTCCTACTGTCTTTCCCTCTTTGTGCCCCCTTTGTCACCACTTTCCTATCTCCCCATTTTCTTTTCTTTCAAAGAAATTAGTGTGGGGGTTAGCAGGAGTAAGCACTTTTAAGCAGTAGTAAGTGGGTTTAAGCGATTGTGCACATGTGTGCACTTAGCTAAGCATCGCGCAAAACCGCACAAACCCGCTTACAACTGCTTAAAAGTGCCTTAGTCACTCTATGTCAGGGCCCTTGTTCTGCTCAGCAGCAAAAGAAAATACCGCTGCCAGTCTCGAACCCCAGACCATTGACACAATAGACTGCATGAATTACCACTAAGCCACAGCAGATATACAATAACCTGGTGCTCAAATAAATATATCATGCATTTCAATGACTGAATGTAAAGGAAAAATAGGAAGGCCATAACACAAAGCTTGTTTTGTGGATCTTTACCAGCAATTGTTGTGAAATACATTACATGAGTGTGATATGAGACGCAGCCATTCTAGCAGCAAATAAAGTTACAGAGGCACTTTACAACCCCCACACAGTATCACAGCAGGACAAACAGTGGCAAATCTGATTAGGGCAGAGGCCATACTACCTAACTGTGACTACTTTACAGGGATGTCCCTGATTGTGAAACATATTTAAGCTGTGTCCCTCTGAATCCCTCTGAAAAGTACTGACGTCAGTCAGAAAGGTGGGGTATTACACAATGAATACTGACAATAATAACAGTAGACACCGCTTGTACTTTATAAAAGGAGTATGAATCCATATGCATTGCTTCACACAAGTCTAGACTTTTACTGTCTCTGTTATGTGTAAGGTGTACTTCACATTTAACTACCTATCCCTGACTCCATGCAAAGAAGTATCTGAGTGTTTCATAGGCCTGGCAGAGGCACCAACACACAGTCATAGCAGCTGTCCTGCTGTTACACACTCTGCAAATAGCTGTGGCAGGACTTCCACAAGCATACCCTTATGTAGGAGTACAACACAGAAATACCAAAGTATGTAGCCATGTACTGGTAGGAACTGACTGTAACAATGCCATTGTACTAGTGATGAAAACACCTGTGGGTTGCACAGGCAAAGAATAACAGTGTAACATTTGACTACCATCTGGATAGGTTCACAGTTGGGAACTATGCAGACAGACCACCTGCCTTGATAAACCAACAGGTACACACCAGTCCTTTAAGTCCAGTAAGATAACATTCACACAATAATACAAAATGCTGTCTGTATGTCAGCAACCCCCCAACACACACACACTTTAAATGCACTTGTATGTTTAGGGTCTACCAAGGATGTAGGTAGGCATACACAGTACTGGAATTGTCCAGTTGTCCTGTGAACCCTGTGCTAATGTCAACAATAAAACCACAAACTCTGCAGAAGTGAGTACATTAATATTCACAGTATAACAGTTCACAAACAGTTCATGTGCCAAAAGAATACTTCTCAATAACTACGTTTGTATGACAGTTAATTATATGAGTAGAAAAGAAACAACATAGTCACATAAATGTTGTGTAAGCATTTGTAGGGGTGAGTTAAACTCTACACTGATAGCTCTGTACTGCAAGTGGCAACAGTCAGGCCTGAGTACAACATGTACATCACTGTCTACCTCTAGCTTCAGATATAAGAAGTATACCAACCTTCTGACTTACACAACAGTGTCCACAGCAAACAAGCATGGGCCCCACTCTGGAAATCTGAAAGGGCTACGCCTACATACCTTAGCAATTTATAGCATTGGGTTGCTATGACAGTGAGTACTGCAATTACCACACAGCAGCCTGTATGCATTTACCAAATGCTGGGCACCAATTGGTGCAAAGGGCATCACATGCACATGCCCAGATACCCATAAAAGCAGATTGTACTTGCTATCCCCACATGCAATCATTACATTGCACGTGTCAGCAACTACTGACAAACTTTATTACTTAATAAAGAAACCTTACTTAAGTAAATATTATATTTACTCCTGTAAAACCGAAATATATTAATTAAGAAAAAAAAAACTTAATTAATAACCAATAATAACAAATAAGTAAAAAACTTTACTTAATAAATAAAACAAAACCTTGAAAAGCATACACAGACGGACCTGACAGTGAGTAACAGGTATGTAACAGATTTGTAGTTACTGGCAAGTAGTAGATGTTTATGAATAGTACTGTACATACTCAGAAACATGCATAAGTGGCAGCAGTAGGTATGTATGCAGTGATGCCATGCATAACTACTGCCATGGACAAATTAGTGTGTAGCTTTGTGCAGTGGGACATAACTGTGACATATGTATCTCAGCATTATATGTCGAACATCTGAACATGTTATCTATGGTCTGTACAGTACTGCGTATAATGGCAGTTTGGGGGAGTAGTGCAAACACCTATATAAACTTGGATGTGACAGAGTATGACATGCATGACAGTAACATAATTTGTAGCTTAGCATTGGCAACTGCTGTACCAGGCTAGTATAGTAATGTTAGCATTTGCAGCTATATATACTCTCTGTACTATTACTGTATGCACACATGTGACAACTGTCCATGTTGTAGCAAGGCCCAACAGGTCATCCGTGAGGTGTATGGACTTACAACACTGTGGACCCTGTGTGTGTCTGGCACACACATATGGAGAGATATGTATGTGTCTGATAAATTAGCATCTGAACATGTGCAGAGAGCAAGGGACATACTGCAACTGTTTGTGAAGGGTGGACAATTATATGTTGTTGCAGGTTGTTATGTGCATTTTCATATGTAGGTGGTAGTGTGTGGCAGACAAGACAACATACAGTGCTGGCATATGACATGTGGCGTTTAAACGCCGGGGGTATGATTCCTCAGGTTTTAGTCTTCCAGATAGGGGGTCCTGCTAAAGGTACATGGGCTGAGACTACCTTCCATGCATTCTGCACAGGACTGTGCAATATCATTACATAACTGCATCCCTCTCAACCTTTGCATAATTGATATTACCACCATGAAAGTTGGACTGTATATGTGCCTATATGTATATCTATATGTACACCAATGGATGTTCATATGTGCACCCAAGCTCAATGTTGTAAACGTATTGCCATCCCTCTTGTTAAAACCCTGTACCCATGAACTACCACATAGATGGTAGTCTACTCAACACCGAAAGTGTGATGAGAGACAATGGGACAAAGGTGGACAGTAGTGTTCCTACTGATAATGACAGTGCCACACTAGTCATGTAAACTGAGTACGGTCCACATGTCATCAGAAAAGGTGTGTCATCCATGGAATAAGAGGTCAGTGTTCCACTGTACTTATCAGTCATAACACCCATCATAGAGTACATTGGCCCTGTCGGTATGTACCTCAGAAGACATCCACAGCAACAGTAGACGCCAGACACATACTTCACAAAGAGTATTACCAGACTCAAACAGATGCTCTATGCAGGCTGTCTTACAAAACCACAGCTACACTGTGTCACATACTGCCTACCCAAAGGCAACCTCTGCCTAACATACAAAGCTATGCCAAACCCACAGGTGTTGGACATGTTCCATATATACAGATTAAACTCCATACAAGCTACACACTGTACTGATCAAAACCCTGTAACGTGAAAAAGCAGAACATGCTGGAGTGGTACATTATCATCTCAGACACATACCATACTCTGGAACTAACCACCTATCAATAGCAAAGGAAGGTCCTCATTAGCAGTTGTCATAAATAATCATGATGAGTAGGTGTGAGATAGGAAACACAACCCGGGAGTCACCACTGTGGCTCTGCATGACAGGGGCACATGTCGGGATTGCTAACTGCAGCTAAGTAATGGGCACACCCGCACAAATACGGGCAGCTACTTCGGGAATTAGAAAAAATAAAATTAATGTTTTACTTTTTATAACTGTGCTGGGGGTTTACAATGTCAGGGAGTGTGGTGTTGGGTACATGGACATTTGAGCGGACTCGCTCTTGTGTGTTTACATTTTGCATTTCGGACACTTGCAGGGGCGTGGACATTTAGACTGCTCGGCAGTCGGACACGCCCCCTGCTTTCCTGCACGGTCCGTGTTAGACTTGCAGTTGGGTCAGCGTGCCCTCATGAATATTCATGGCACGCTGATGTCATACCGTTCAACTGCAGCCTCCGAGTAAGACTTATTTAGTCTTACACGGAGGGTTCGTGAATCCAGGGGATAGTCTTTCCATAAGTACTGCAATTTACTTAGTCTATTGAGTTTTTCCTTAAATACTGTAATATATTATAATGCGTACAAACCTCAAATTACATTTTTTTGCTAAACTTTCACACACAAACTCTCATATCTTAGAAACTGTACAACTTAGACATATATTGTTAAAACATTTTTTTGTTAACCAGACATAAACTTTCACATGACAATAAAAAATTCCTCTATGGGTGAATGTTTATTTATATATTTACTGAAATATGAAAGCATAATGCTTAATTGTATAATTAGCAATATAAATAGCACTGAATATCTCTAAACATGTGCAACCTACAGTGCAAACAGCAAAGATAGTTTTATTCAATAGCATTTAAGGTTTCACCTGATGTCATGCAACAGTTTGCAAGTCAGTTCATTTTTGATGTATTAAATACATATGGAAATATTGTTTATTTTCATCATTACCAACAAAACCTATCAATATCTCAGGCATAGTGTGATATAAATGGACATTGACAATGAATTTCCATTTTTACCAGCATGTCATATCACACCATACACCTCAATAACATGCAGGGACTCTAAGTCATGAAAATATGAACACAAATATGAAAATATGAATAATAAGAGACAAATAGTAATTAATTTCTCTAATGCAAGCACATTCTGGATTTGTTAATAACTCCTTGCACTTTCTAATATTGCCTATTACTTGCTCGGAAGTTGCTTAGTTAAAGAAGCCAGCCCCAAAAAAGTTCTGGATGTCACATAGTATGTTGATAATATGCGTTGGAACAAAGTAGGTATTACAGTAATGAATAAGCTCTGAGCAATCTTGAATATTAACCAGGAACCAATGGAAAGAAAAAACACATCTTTTAGACAGCCCAGACCTTAGAATAAAACAATGTCACCAGAAAATAAATCCACAGCCAACTAATTCACTGCTCCATGTGGGATGAAAGAATATTCAAGAGGGTAGTGAATCTAAAAGTTAAAAAGCATCAACACACACCAAAAAATGTTTAATTATCCGTCTAAGCGCTTTCATCATTAACACATATAACATGACTTCATCAGAGATAAAAAACTTGTTACAACATGACTTCCTTTTATAAAATTCATAAAATGGTTCCATTAATAAAGACAAATCTCTCCTTAAAGCCATACATACACATATCATAATAAAATTAATAGCATAATACAATGAATAGATTTCAATTTTAAAATTGGTACAACAGAAATCATGTCATTTAGCCCACACATACTAGAGACATGTAGTTTAATCTGACAGAAAGTTCCTTTACTTCTAACATGGATTTCCATGGTCCACCCCAGAAATTCTGTTTAACAGTTTCTATACAAAAAAAAAACTTAAAGCTATAACCTTCATATGCTTGAATATGTTTCCAAAGGGCATTAGTTTGATTTTGTTTGATTGCATAAATATGTTCATATATGCAGTCTTTAAATGCTCTTTCAGTTTTTCCTACATAATACATAGAACATACCTGACAAATTGCTATATATACCACACACTTGTATTCACTGGACAAATGCCTTTAATGTACACCTCAACTCCCTCCTGAATGAAAGGACAATAAGTACACCTTCCAGAGTTGTTGGTCCCCATTATTTTACTATTGAAAAAGGTACCAGTAATCCCCCATAATTTCACTATATAATTTTTAATACACCAGTCCTTTCTATATGCTATACAAGGGCCACTTCCTAATGCTTCAGTATTAATCCACTCCGTGTCAAACACCATCCAATTCCTCTTAATAATTTGAGATATAATGTCAGTATCTACATTATGTGTAAGTATAAGACCCTTAGTGTACCTAGTATTTGTAACACCATCATATACTGACTCTTCTTGCTTACCTAAAAGTGGTGAAAATACTTCTGTAGACCTTTTGGAATACATCTCCTCAAAAATGTTAAAAAGAATTTCTTCTAGATGACCTCTTCTTAGTAACATAGATCTCAAAGTATCGCTTTCTACCTGAAATAGTTCTGAACTAGAAATCATTCAATACAATTTAACCAATTGTCCTTTGACTAAGGCTGTTTTTTGATGGTAAGGATGGCAACTATTAAAGTGAAGCAAACTATTTGAATAAGTAGGTTTTATATAAATATTAGTCACAAAAGTCTTGCTGTTAATATCTTTACTAACTTTTACATCTAAAAAAATAATGGTATTGGTAGAATATCAATAAATTACGATAAGCAACAACTGCAAACAGAATTCAGGACCAGCAAAGAACTGAACAGGAGATATTTAATAACAACACATCCACCGACTAAGCGCTTTCACCTAAAAAGGCATCTTCAGAGTCGGTTAACACTTAACAAGCACCCTATTTATACATTTATAACAAATTAATTAATGACATCAAAATTCAAATACACCAATGAGCCAAAACACCACTGCTAAAATATTTAAAAACACATTACCTAAATTTAAACAACTAAAGCATTGACAAAAAAAAAGAAATTACCATTCTTGTAACACCTTTCCTAATATAGCTAATCTAAACATTTGATTTATTAATTTTAAAACATGAATCCATACTATAAACTTTATACAATAAATAACATTAAACATTGCAAGACATAGATGATAAAAACTTATGATTGTGCACTTCATGTTATATACAATTTGCTTTATACTTTAAAACTGGCTTAATAGATATGTAGTCATTAATGCCAGGAGATCTCATGGCATTAAGCCTCACCTGCCATTCAACTTCCAAAAGGGCCACCTTGTTACCTATGTCACCCCCTTGGTCTTCATAGATTCTATCTATGACAAAAAATAAAATTTTTTTAAAAACCTTACATTGACAACTATGTAAAAACAAAGCATTATGTTGATCTTTATTTTTTATACTACGTACATGTTCACTAATTCTATCACGCAGTCTACGTGTGGTCATACCCACGTAAAATGCATCACATGTAATACATGAAGCAACATACACTAAATTCTTTGTATTACAATTGCACAAACCCGGACAGGGTACTGTACGCTCAAAACCTTTTATACATAAATGTGTACCCTCACTAATGAACCTACAACATCTACAATTACCACACTTAGACATCTTAGATTTTCTAATTCTGGGTACTTTCTCCATTATTCTTTTTAAATTTTCACCTTTACTAAACACTATTCTAGGTGTTCTCCCAATAATATCCTTAGTTGCATTGTCCAAGCAATGATTCCATACATCACGTACAACTGTAGCAATCCCAGTGGCCTTCTCATTGTATTTGAGAATAAGACATGGTTTCTCCATCCCTACATGTTTATCAGTACTTTGCAAGTATACATCACCTGTCATTTCTACACTACTTCCCAGGATTGGTGAAAAGACTGTTTTCCTTTTCCTTACCACTTCTCTTTTCACCTTCAATAATAGTTTAAGTGGGTAACCCCTATCCATCAACATACCTATAAGTTTATACATTTCCTGCTTAAATAATATTTCGTCACTTATTAATCTTGATACACGTACCATTTGACCCTTTGCCACACCTCTTTTTTGGTAATGAGGGTGGCAACTTGTGAAATGTAAAAGGGAATTAGAATAACTATCTTTCCTATACAAAGTACTAGCTAAACCTCCACCATCCTTAAAGATAGTCAAATCCAGATAGTTCACTTTATCCACACTCCATACATGGGTAAATTTCAAAAAAACTCGTAGAAGAATTTATATATTCAACAAACTCAATTGCACTAATCTCATCTCCATCCCACAAAATAAGCAAATCATCGAGAAACCTATTATAAAGCACAATATTCACACAAAATCTAGATTGGAAAATATAAGCTCTTTCCCATGCCAATAGTACGAGGTTTGCAAAAATTGCAACCCCAGAACACTGCTGGAACGTCTCACCTTCAAATTTAATGAAATTATTTTTCAAAATAATTTCCATCAGGTCACATGTAAAATTAATCTTACTCTTATCAAAACTGGGACATAACACCAAACTTTCACGAAACATTTCCATGCCCTCACTATGAGGAATAACCGAAAATAAATTAACAACATCAATTGTTAAAAAACAGAATATTCCATAGTGAATTTTAAAAAATGAGTAGTACAATTAATAACAATTAAAGCCGCATTCCTTTCTTTACTAACAAAACAAATACTAACCTCTTCTCTGAATATTTTTCTACTATTTCCAGTTTCTGGGACCTGGTACAAACTGGTCTTTTCCCCCTCACTATGCTCAGGTTCACTCCGCTCCCCTATCCTACGCCCATCCCCTCCCACCCCTACTTTTATTTGACTTATACTCTATTCCCATTAACACTCCCCTCTCCCCTTCAAACTTCCTCTAACATCCTCCAATCAACAATCACTTCCTCTACACGTCTAACACCTATCCTATAAAAGACTGTGTCTCACATCCCCCACCACTAATCTTAATTACTTACCTTAGAATCTATTCAAACCCATAACTTCTACCTCGCTATGTTTGACTTAAACCCATATTTCTCCAACAGCTTACTTCTTATTATCTTGTCCACTTCCATCCTCTGCATTATCTATACCACCACCTCTTATCAATACACCCTCCCATCAGAATTTGTACACCTACTTCTACATACCCCCTATCCACTCTCTTTGCCACCCATACCTTCCCAATAGCCCCATTTCTATTCTAACACTACCTTGAACAAAATTAAGATATTCTTCCTGCCGACATTCCCCCTTAAAATGAAAGCAAAAAATTTCACCAACATAATTGCCTTACATATCTCAGACTTCTCATCTTAAATAGATTCATAGGTTCATAGGTATTTACTAGGCTAATTACCACAAGATCCTTTTTAAGTCTAGACATGCATCCCAAATCTCTGACAAGTTCTGATATCCCTGATAAGTGTAAGCATGGGCCTGAGAGATGAACCATTTATAGGTTACCTGTTTGCATTAGAAACATAGGTGCCAAACCAGGGATTAATTTCTGGTTTCCCATTCAGTTGTCCACGTTGCACTTGAATTGGGTTAGGGAGGAACTCTGCTTCACATGGATGGTGAGCCTGTTCCATAGCCAGGATAATCTCTGGGATACATACCTATCTCTCCAGCAGGTCCTATTTATATCACAGGCAAGGTTTAAGTCTTTAGAATGGGTAATCCTGTTACTTTTTGTTTTGTGGAGATGCAGAAGGTTCCTCAGAGTGGGGTCTGACAATGCCCTGTATGCCAGGTATAGAGCTCCCCTCAAAAGCCTGTAGGAGACAGGGATAGGGCCCTGAGGCAGTCTGCATAGGACATATTACTTATGCCCTGTATTCTTTTAGTGAAGAACCTCTGTGGACGTTCCAGTTGTTGGATATGACTGGTTAGATACATACCAAAGGGTGCATTGTACTCAATGATAGGTCTGATGAATGCCGAATACAGTGGAACAATGACTTCCTTGGACCTAGATGCTATACCTTTGTTTATAAGTTGCACAACATAGAATGATTTCCTCACCACTGTAGACACTTGGTGATCAAAGGTTAGATTACTATCTATGTGTGTCCCTAACTCCCTGACAAATGAGTCAACTCTAAGGGGTGTGTTGTCAATAGTCCATGGCTCTGACACCAGTTATTTGTCTGTGTCAGCCCTTTCTGGAGAACATTTATGTCAGTGTGAGATTCAATGATAGCTCCTAATTTGCAATCATCAGCAAATTTAGTCAGCCAGAGACCACTGACATTGGCCTTGACTTCTGAGAAGTAAATACTAAAGTGGAGCGGTCCAAGGACTGATCTCTGAGGGACTCCACTTGTGACTGGCCTCTTTGTAGAGGTGGATTCCCCAATTCTAACTTCCTGGGTCCTGTCTGTGAGCCAGTTGGATATCCAACAGGTGACATACAGGTTTGTACCTAGCCTCTTGAGTTTGTCAACAATGCCTGAGTGGGGTATTGTGTCAAATTGTGACCATGTCATGGTAGGCAGTGTGAGCAATTTTGCCCTCATCCATTGCTTTGGTGACCTTCTCAAAGAAGTCCACCAGGTTGAATATGCATGATCTGCCCTTGAAGAAACTAAATTGGGGTGGGTCAAGTGATTGGAGGTTTACTACATCCCTACTGATCATTTCCATGATAATTCTTTCCATGACTTTACATATAAGACTAGTGAGACTTATGGGTCTGTAGTTTCCAGGTTCTGTAGATGGCCCACCTTTGTGCAGAGGGGATGACTGTTGCCTTTCTTCATTCATGAGACCTGTTCCCTAATGATAATATGGGGGAGTTATATTTGATGATATTTCCTGAGTGAAGGATAAGGATGAGAGAGGAGTAAAGTTGGAGCTGAATTTATAAGCCAGGAGGTTTGCTATATCTTCTGGCTCAGTATAGGTGGCTCCATTTACAATGAACTCTGCACACAATTGTGTATTTCCTTTGAGGTTGCGGACATAGCTAAAGAATGCTTTGTGGTTGTCCGAGGCCAAACATACCTCAAATTTGACTTTGGCAGACTTTATTTGTCCTCTGAGTTGTTTGTTTAGTTTGATGAGAGTACTTTTATCCTGCTAGGTGCCGCACCTCTTAATTATTGCCATTATTTTCTTCTTTCTGTTATACATCCGATTGATTTTGTGATTCCACCAGGGTAGCTTGTTTTTTTGAGTAATAGTTCTATACTTCTTCCTGGTGGGTACAGCTGCCTCTATGCAGCTATTAACATGCCTGTACACCTATTACTATCAGGTGACATACATCCAAACCCAAGGCCTAATCATAGCTCATCTCTACCCTCACATCCCCATTTCTCTACCCCTTATTTTTCTTCTTCACAGATTCTCAACTCAACACCCACCAAAAACCTGTCTATTATATCTATGAACATCCAAAGTATCATGAATAAAATCTCCTCTTTCCATGCCTGAATTTCCCTACACACACCTAACATCCTCTGCCTCTCTGAAACTTTGCTTAAACCGCATATATCTGACACTGAAATACTTCCTCCAGGTTATAACATCCTCTGCCATGATTGACTTAAGATGAAAGGAGAAGGTGTTGTTATTCTTTACTCAAACAGACTCAGTCTTCAACCACTTTCAATCTCTAGCTCTGACTTTCATCCAACTGAAATTCTCATTGCTAATTATCAATTAAACAATCACAAAAAATTAACTATTGCCTCCATTTACATTCCTCCAGGCAACAATATCCCTACCCTAGATCTCTTTCTCTCTTGGATATCGCATACTTTCTCTTATGAAACTGTTATCTTGGGCGATGTTAACATCAACTGGAATGCCTTCAACACTGATTCCCCTAACTCTTCCATCAACCTATTTGGGTTCTCCCAACTAATCTCCAACCCTACTTGCCTAAACAAATGTACCAATTATGGTGTCACACTAGACAGGTTCCTCACCTCTAATCCTAAACTCTATCACAACTCTTCCACACTGCCTGATACCCTTAGTGACCATCCCCCCATCTACACACACATAGACACTCTCCTCAACTATGTAAATCCCAGCAATACAAAGACTCCCACAACCTCTCTAACTTTAATCCAGAAACATTCAACCACCAGCTCTCTTCAATTAATTGGTCCTTCCTCCACAATCTCCCCCTAGAGCAAGCTGTCCTGGCTTTCAACAACATCTTTCTAGACACATTCAACTACCTGTTCCCCATCAGGAAACTAAGAATAAAAACCCATCATGTCCCCTGGTTAACACAAGCCACCCGAGCCCTCATGAACAAGAGAGATTGCATGTGGAAAAAGTGGAAAAAAATCCAAATCCCTCACTGATTTTCAAATCTATAGAGAGCTCCATAACTTAACCAAAAAAGGTAACATTTGACAAACAAAACTTCTTCCAGAAACCACTCAACAACCCCCACTCCACCCCCCCAAAAACTCGATTAATAAACTGCTACATCCAGGGAGCCCATCATCCCCTAACCCCTGCCCTAATAGTGATGCCATTGATACTAAATTAAATTCCCTATGTATTTTCTAATGCCTGTTTTAGTTGTATTTTATACTGCCTATGAACCTTGAATGTATGTTTATTACTTTGCATTAGATAGTGGAACTTTTCTCCTCGGGCCTCCACTGAAAATGGACATGTATCCAGTTGGACTAGCCCGGTTAACAAATGTAAAATAAAATAAATAAAATAAAATACTGCTACCTTCCTTAATACTTTTTTCATTGAGACTATCCACAACCTTACCAAGAATGACAATGTCTCCCATCCCATATCCTCAACACCTACTCCATCTCCCACCTTCTCTCTTAAGCCCATCTCCATAGCTTATATTAAATCCCTTCTTAGCAAACTTAAAACTTGATGTCCATCAGTTGACAATCTACCTCCACAATTCTTAAAAATTACTGCCAATTATATCACCTTCCTCATATCCATATTACTCAACAGATCCATTAAGGAAAACACTGTCCCTAACATACATAAAAAAATGTACGTCATTCCCTTACATAAAGGTGGAAGCTCAAGTGACCTCTCTAATTTCAGGCCAGTTGCCATCTTATCTCCCCTGTCAAAAATTCTTGACAACTGCATTCACAAACAGCTTCTTGACCACCTTCTACACAAAAGTCTTCTCACATTCACACAGCATGTTTTTTGCCCAAAACACAGTACTGCCACTGCTCTGACATCCTTCATAGATACTATTGCAAATTTTCTTGACAACAATAAGTTAGTCTCCTGCTAGTTTTTTGATCTCTCCAAAGCCTTTGATACTGTGTCCCATAAACTGCTTCTATACAAACTAACTTCTCTAAAACTCTCTAACTCTATGCTATCCTGGTTCTTCAGCTACCTCCCCAACAGATTCCAGGCAGTAAAATGACAGTCCAACATCTCTCCCTTCCTACCCATTAAAACAGGTGTACCCCAAGGTTCCATCCTGGGACCCCTACTTTTTAAGATCTTTATCAATGAACTCCACTCCTCTTGCCCACTCTCTACACTGTCCAATATGCTGATGACTCTACAATCATCTCCTGCTCCAACAACATCACTCACCTCCATATGCTCACCAAAGACTCCATTCATGCAGTCAAATGATGCTCACGTCCAACCAACTTTGGGTTACTTAACCCAAAGAAAACCAGACTTCTCCTATTCCTCCCTACAACTCTCTAACATCACATAGCCACCTTTTCTGTTTCCTTCCTCAACAACACAATCACTCCACTGAATCCCACACTAAACTCATAGGTGTTCTTATTGATGACCAGCTAAAGTTCAGTCTTTACACTTAGCAATGCATCAGAAAGACACAGCAAAAGTTGGGCCTGCCAGGCATAAAAATGTTCCTTACAAATACTTCAAGACTCCCCTTGTCCAAGCTTTCCTACCTCCCACACTACTCTATGCAGCCCCTATACTCACTAATATCCATTCCAATCTTCTCTCCAAACTAGAACTCACCTATAATAAAATTGCAAGATTTGCCTCCAACCAACCTTATCATACCCACCACTGCATTGCTCTAACAAGACTAAAATGGCTGGAATTTCACCACCAAATTCTATGACCCCAGCTTCTCATGGCTCACTCTGTCTTACATGAACCCTCCTCATGCCCCTATCTCTCTATTCTAATTCAGCCTTACACTCCTGCTCTCTGTAGCTCTCAACAGCATCTATTGCAATTTATAAGCCTAATAAAAATATTAGTAAACTTCTCTACAGTTACTCCATAGCAAACACCTGAAATAAACTACCTTTAAGTGTCAGATCTATCACACACCCTAAGTCCTTTAAAACAACCCTGAAAGAAAGCCTCTACAAAGCCTGGTCTTGCCTATATAACAACCCTACTTAACATTACTTCCACTCTTCTACAAACTGCCTCCTCTACAAGCCAACTTAATTGTATCTTCCCTCTTACACACATTGCTGCCTATCCCTCCCACCTCTCTCTGGTGTTTCCTTATATTATGCTAACATTTTCTGTTTGTACTGTCATCTTCTCAAACTGTTCTCTGGTCACTCGCCTCTTTTTTTAAGGGACGTACCCCTGTACATATTATATGACTTTACATCTTCTGCTTCTCCTATGGCTTCCATTAACCTGCAACCTCTTTTGCTATTTTTCTTTTCCTAATAATGCACAATACTGAACATATTGTATTATGATATATATATATATATATATATATATATATATATATATATATATATATATATATATATATATATATATTGTACATTATTTTGTATGTTGTTTGCTTCTTCTGCTTTTTCTGACTGTTTTGTTCTTTGTACTATGTATGCTTAGTTTAGGTACAACTTTGTCATTGAAATATGTTATCTGTTATGTTACCTTTTTTCTTTTTGTACTACTGGAGCTTTTCTCCTAGGGTCTTCACTGAAAAAGTGGTTTTAGCCCAGTCGGACTAACCTGGTTAACAAATGTCAAATAAATAAAAAAATAAATAATATAAGAGAAAAATACCATTAATTTCTCCTTGGTATCTTTCCAAAGAGTACCATATCATCAACTTAGTGACCACAAATTGCCCAGGAATTTTAATAGCCTGACTGGAAAACAAATTTTTGCTCCCAACCTGCCATTGCTATATTAGCAAAAATGGGGGCACATGTTGCACCCATGGCTACACCTATTCTTTGCTTAGAAATGATATCATTAAAATACATAAAATTATTTTCTAAAATTAACTCAATAGAAGTTCTTAAAATATTGATCAAATTGATATCTATTGTCCTTACATCCTTTAAATAATCATAAAACCATGACATCCCAACATCATGTAGGGATGTATGTAGGAATAACAGAAAAAAGATCTTTAACATCTGTGGTCACCAAGATTAAATCATTCATGTACATGCCCTCCCTAATGTTCTTAAGAAAATCCTGGAGTTCTTATCAATATACTTCTCCTGGCTGAGAACATCTTTTAACTTGAGATCGACAAACCTGGACATTCCTTAGGTTTTTGACCCCTTAGCATCAACTATAGGGTACAACAGCAGGTCCACCTAATTTTTATGTATTTTAGGCATACCAAAGATTCCTGTTAACTTTGGATGCTCAATGTTCACATAATTATATGTGTACCATGTAATCTGTTCTTGCATCAATAAATCATGCAACAAAAATCTTCCTTACTATATGTTATGTTTAACTGATTTTTTAGACACATTCATATTGGTCTCTCAGGAGTAATGATTCCATTTTCATATTATAATCTGTACTATTCATAACAACAAATCCTCTCTCTTTATCAGGTTTCATCAACAGAATATCCTTATTCCTACAAATATTCATCAATAAATGTATCTTTGGAGATATAATGAATAGGTCTCCTTTTGTTACTCAGAGCCATTCAGATGTCCTTCTCAAACAGTGACAGTACTGGATGTAATGGGGGATTAAACGCATTCATTTTATACATGATCGATCGATATTCTTGTCTGTGTGCTGCTCATTGAAAAATAACACAGAAAAATTCAACTTTTTAGTACATAATATTAAATCTATTATAGTAGTAGTTAAATCAGCTTTCTTAATAACTTTGAAAGTCATGCCTTTCTCAAATAAATTTGCATGCACAGACAATTCTTATCACTCAAATTATAAATTTTAAAATCCTCATAATTATTAGTGAGAAAAGTGAAACTATCATTGTTAAGTTAGTTGCTTAATTGCTTTTCTTCTTGTTCTGATACCAAAATGTCTTCCCATCCTGATCCTTTAAAGGGTTCTGTGTCAAAGAGTTGCCCCTTGGCCCATGTTTTTGTTGAACAGTCTCTCAGATGTTCTCAGAGGTGAGGGATCTAAAGGGTATAAAGGGTCTGATGTTGAATTAGTACTCAGATCATTACATTCAACACCCAGTACTTCATTGTTGTGTTGGTCAGTTCTAACAAGTATTTAGGACTTCCATTAATTTCCATTAATTAATTTATTATGCAATTCAGAATCTTCAACAAGTCCGACTGAGAGTTTCCATAATCAAAGCCCCTTGGGTACCCTTTTATTATTAATATATTCTCTAAAATAACAATTCTGTAACTGTAACTTGAGGTACTATAGCAACTTATTTTCAAAGAACTTTGGCTGTCTCTGCACTGTAAGCCATTGATTATTATTATGTCCAAAATTGCTTCTGAACTCAAATCTGTTATTTAGCCACTCACCAACATTAAAACACTCAAAACTGCTGCCATTAAAACTTTGCAGAAGTCAGTTGTCTCTAATTTGGGATGCTGTACAATCTTGAATATTATTTCTTATTTTCCTGACACTCAGTTCATGAGATGTCTTGATTTTCTTTTTAGTTTCTTATCTAGCTATTGTATGTCCTTCAATTTTTTTGTTCTGCTGTATAGGTGAAGGAGTTTCATATTAAAGTTTCTGGACCATCAGTGGTGGCTTGCATTTAAATGCCTCCATTTACTCAGATCTAGTTGGGAATGACAAGTTAATACATTTGTCCAGGTGTGAGTAGAAATTATGTGAAACTCTTTGCAATATCAACATGTTGTGTGATGTTGTTATACTCAGATTTCAAGATTTCATTATGCAATTGTGGAGATTTGTATATCTGAAGTTCTTAAATTCTGTCATATTTGCTTCTGATGGTTTGGAGATTCTGATGGAGAAGACTACTTGTTTGTAGTCTAATTTAACCAATGAGGGGGGTATAACTTGCAGATGGTATATAGATATGAAGAAAATAGAAGATAAGTTTGTTAGGACCAAGTCAAGTTTATTCTGTCCTGTAATGTGTTCCTTAACAATCTGGTTCAGGGAGTTTTTGTTTATATAATCTAAGAATGTTTGCACATATCCTGCATTGTTGGTATAGATCTCCCAGTTTTAGAAGGGATAAAGAGAAAAATTTTGAGTTAAAATCAGGGACGTCCTTAAAAATCAGTGGCAGTTGAGAGGTATACCTATGGGCTGAAGAGGGGTGTTCTGTATTTGAGATAACAAGAAAATAGTCCTACTTTGAGCTGGGAACATACTTTCTCACTTATGAACTTCACTGTTAGAATAACAGTCTCAACTTTTGAGCATGTGATTAAGGAGTGATTGATTATACTGTGATGGAACTCCCTGTGTTGTGAAGAAGCTTACATTTCTTGACTTTGAATGTATTAGGAATACCATGTTAAGGAAAATTGGCTTCAGTAATGTAGCAAAGTTATGACAGTTGGTGAAGAGCTATATATTAGATTGATGGCCTCTGGGTACCTAGAACAGTAATTAACATGTGAGATGCCAACTGGCCTTGAACTGAAAGAAGTCTCAATCAACTTTGCCACAAGGTCAGTTTAGAATGTTGTGAGTTATCACTGCATCTTTAGAGCTGCTGCTCTGGAACGTTACAAATTGGACAATATTTTATTAGCAGCATAATCTTTTTGGCCATGCCTTGCCATTCACAATGGCACATGCCCTTTCTTTTAACAATTCCCAAGTGTGTTTCATATATTCTAACATGAAATTGTGGAACCGGTTTGGCACCATAACGCTATTGGGTTTGAACATCACTCCATGTGATTCGTGAATTTTGGCAAAGTAGTTATAGTAGATTTGAACTAATAATGGAACATTTTTCTTGTCAGTTAGCTATCCTGTCAGCAGCATACTTTTCAATAACTGTAGCTCTAAATAATTTTTTGTATGATGAAGAAATTCTCATAACATATTTGCCAGTGTAACTAAGTCATTGTATTTATAATGTCTGCCAATAAGTTTATGACTGTGTTTTATAATCCTGCATCATTGTATGCTGCACGATGTTCCTAAATCTTTTCAGCCAGAGCTGCATGAATATACAAATCATCATTGCTGTTTGTAAGTAAATCGTTGACTGTTCAACTCTACAAATCATTGCCTCTTTGACTACACAAATCATTGTCTCAGGCTGCACTGCACCCCCCCCCCTTGTGCACCACCCCTGCATTACACTATGAATTCTCTTGACTCCTGCTTATTACTTCTCACACATAGCTTCTTAATATAATTAGGTTACTAAACTGATAGAACTTTAAATAATAAATTGTTCTCTTTGCATATATGTGTATATATATATATATATATATATATATATATATATATATATATATATATATACGCACACAAAGCAGCTTAATCTATCCAACTGGTATTATTTTATGCTTAGCTTTAGTCAGTAATGGGCTGCTGGACTCAGACAGGGAATATCTCAAACACAGAATGAACTACCCATAATGACATTACACCAGGCCCTGTTAATGGCTATAAATGTGATAAATATTTATGCGCACATTTTCAGTGCATAATTGTTTGCTTTGGTACAACTGTTGACTTTCTGCGGTCACTGAAGAAATTACACACACAATCTCAATACAAAGATCAGCTGCATTTACCCACTGTTTTTTTCTGCCTTATGTAGGCCAGTCTGGGTAGTACACATATTAATGTCTGTATAGACATTAGCTCATCCTGCTTCTTTCTACACTTGCACACTTGAAAAATGGTTGCCATGACCAGATTTCCTACCCACTATTGCTCTGCATGAATTCACAACTTTTGATAACTTCAGCTCTATTTACAGCCTTTTGCTGGACTCTTTATATAAGCATCTATATTTCCTGAGCATTGTCTGCAGTTGTAAATGGTAAACAAATATCAAGCTCTTTCTGAGCTCACAATAACTTCTCTCAAAACTGATGCTGTCTTCTCTGTCTGCTCTTTAAGAAACATATAAAAAAATAAAAAAATAAGTGCCTTCCTGGCTTCCTCTCCAGCGGCATGTGGACATATGGCACACTGTAGTTTTCCATGCTTCACTTCTATTCCGTTTCAGAGTGACCCAATAAATCAAACTTTGGGATTCAAACTTTCCATTTTTCTGTTAGGATGTATTGTATCAAGCACATTCCTTATAGTTGTAGATGGACATTTTCTCCACTGTGAACTATATTTCAGCACTTCCACACATACTGAAAACACTTATATTTCTTCATTTCAACAGATATATTTTTCCACTCTTGCTTCATGTAACATTGGGATATTCTAACTTCTATGAGGTCTTTAATTAGACTCCCTTCTAGAAGGAAGGTGCACCACATGAGATGCCAAATCCTCTATAGCTCAGTACTACATATAAAATGATACGCTGTATATATGCCAAATCCTCTGTAGCTCAGCACTACATATAAAATGATACACTGGGTATATATGCCAAATCCTCTGTAGCTCGGTACTACATATAAAATGATACACTGTATATATGCCAAATCCTCTGTAGCTCAGTACTACATATAAAATAATACACTGTATATATGCCAAATTCTCTGTAGCTCAGTACTACATATAAAATGATACACTGTGTATATATGCCAAATTCTCTGTAGCTCAGCACTACATATAAAATGATACACTGTGTATGTATGCCAAATCCTCTGTAGCTCAGCACTACATATAAAATGATACACTGTATATATGCCAAATCCTCTGTAGTTCAGCACTACATATAAAATGATACACTGTATATATGCCAAATCCTCTGTAGTTCAGCACTACATATAAAATGATACACTGCATATATGCCAAATCCTCTGTAGCTCAGCATTACATATAAAGTGATACACTGTATATATATGCCAAATCCTGTTTAGCTCAGCACTACATATAAAATGATACTCTGTTTATGTATGCCAAATCCTCTATAGCTCAGTGCTACATATAAAATGATACACTGTGTATGTATGCCAAATCCTCTGTAGCTCAGTACTACATATAAAATGATACACTGTATATATGCCAAATCCTCTGTAGCTCAGCACTACATATAAAATGATACACTGGGTATATATGCCAAATCCTCTGTAGCTCGGTACTACATATAAAATGATACACTGTATATATGCCAAATCCTCTGTAGCTCAGTACTACATATAAAATAATACACTGTATATATGCCAAATCCTCTGTAGTTCAGCACTACATATAAAATGATACACTATATATATGCCAAATCCTCTGTAGCTCAGCACTACATATAAAATGATACACTGTATATATGCCAAATCCTCTGTAGCTCAGCACTACATATAAAATGATACACTGTATATATGCCAAAATCCTCTGTAGCTCAGCGCTACATATAAAATGATACACTGTATATATGCCAAATCCTCTGTAGCTCAGCACTACATATAAAATGATACACTGCATATATGCCAAATCCTCTGTATCTCAGCACTACATATAAAATGATACACTGCATATATGCCAAATCCTCTGTAGCTCAGCACTACATATAAAATGATGCACTGTGTATGTATGCCAAATCCTCTGTAGCTCAGTACTACATATAAAATGATACACTGTGTATATAGGCCAAATCCTCTGTAGTTCAGTACTACATATAAAATAATACACTGTATATATGCCAAATCCTCTGTAGTTCAGCACTACATATAAAATGATACCCTGTATATATGCCAAATCCTCTGTAGCTCAGTACTACATATAAAATGATACACTGTATATATGCCAAATCCTCTGTAGCTCAGTACTACATATAAAATAATACACTGCATATATGCCAAATCCTCTGTAGTTCAGCACTACATATAAAATGATACCCTGTATATATGCCAAATCCTCTGTAGCGTAGTACTACATATAAAATGATACACTGTATATATGCCAAATCCTCTGTAGCTCAGTACTACATATAAAATGATACACTGTATATATGCCAAATCCTCTGTAGCTTGGTACTACATATAAAATAATACACTGCATATATGCCAAATCCTCTGTAGTTCAGCACTACATATAAAATGATACCCTGTATATATGCCAAATCCTCTGTAGCGTAGTACTACATATAAAATGATACACTGTATATATGCCAAATCCTCTGTAGCTCCGTACTACATATAAAATGATACACTGTATATATGCCAAATCCTCTGTAGCTCAGTACTACATATAAAATGATACACTGTATATATGCCAAATCCTCTGTAGCTTGGTACTACATATAAAATAATACACTGCATATATGCCAAATCCTCTGTAGTTCAGCACTACATATAAAATGATACCCTGTATATATGCCAAATCCTCTGTAGCGTAGTACTACATATAAAATGATACACTGTATATATGCCAAATCCTCTGTAGCTCAGTACTACATATAAAATGATACGCTGTATATGCTTCAACTATCCTGTGGAAGTGAAGAGCAGCAGCACAGTGCCCTGTCTTCTGGCACATCACAAGCTTAACTTCTGAAAACCATTAGCTGTTTTGGGTTTGGTTGAGGAAGATAAGGATATAAAATCTGTCTGAGGAATGTGTTGTATTATGGGCTATTGAGGGCTGTAGTGGAAGATGGAGTTATTTTGATCCTAGAATGTTTGTCCTCTGGAATCAAGTGCAGGAAAATATCAGGCATTACTTAGAAAATAGGCATATTGTGGTCAGTATTATGTCATAGTCATCAGTGGACTGCAGTTTTCCAATGGAGTAAACTGGGGGATGTTGCTGGAATGTGGCACAGGAGAGTGTGTCTATTTCATGTAGATATCTCAAGAAAGGCTATTGTGCCAGATTTTAGTGTTGGGTATGTTTGAGTGGTGATATACTCCAACAAAAATCATTGTTGGGGGAGGCTGGGCATGTAATTTGAAGTAAATCCCTGAAACACTGGTAAGATGTTGCTGGGTAAAGAGCAAACATTGAACCACAGAGCACAAGTAGACACACTAGTCTGTATGAAATTCACATTTCAAAATTATATACCATTTCATGCACAATGGTATAGTGGCTCCCATGTATCCTTTGTCCATGAAGACTCAGAAATTATTTGCTCACTGCTGTCAGAGTGAAGCAAGTGATTGCTATGCACTGTTTTGGAGGCTGTTTCCCTTCTCCAGGGCTAAGCAGCTGTGAGGTTGGTCTATGAAAGTTCAGGGAGTGTGGAAGACCTACCCTGCACATGGGGGTTGCCATCTTGTAAGGGGTCCTGTCACGTTTCTGTAATAGGCAAGTTCTGACTTTGTAAGAGTACCACCTAACATAATGCCTCCAACTATCAGTATAACCAGGTCTTAGATGATACACTGTCTAAGGCTTAGAATACAGCTTTGATAGGCACCACTAATATCCCAAGAAACCTCCTAAATAGCCTGAAATATAACCTGTCAGGACCACTGATGTCACTATTCAACCACAGCCTCAGAACAGGCTTCATGCCACACTGATGGAAGACTGCAACAGTCACTCAGATTATCAACGGATCTCAAGAACTACCATCCCATTAGTCTGACTAGTCACATATGCTGGAAAAAAATATCATGGAAATGATTGCCAATGGCATAAGAAAACTTCAGACACTGGAACCAACTCAGTTTGATTTCATCAAGGGCATGTCATGCCTACTGAATCTGGTAGACTTCTTTAAGAAGGCCACCAAGGTAATAGATGAGAGCAAGAAGGTGCATACTGCCTCCCTTAAACTAGATAAGACATTTGAAACAATATCCCACTCCAGCATTGTAAACAAACTCATAGAGGGTTAGCAGGGTGGCCTAATAGTTAAGGTGTTTGCCTTACAAACACAAGGTGCAGGGCTTGAGTCTCAGAAGGGATAATTGGCTAGGCTTAAAATGGCTCGCAAGGGCAATTAGCCTAGTACTAATCTATGAACCTATGAACCTATTTCATTAGTAGGGGTGGGAGGTTGGCATAATGGTTAAGGCGTTTACCTTGCAAACACAAGGTGCAGGGTTTGATTCTCACAAGGGATTCTCAGATGGGGTAGTTGGCTAGGCTTAAAATGACCCACAAGGGCAGTTAGCCTAGTAATAATCTATGAACCTATGAACCTATAAGTAGACATAAAGCCCTATGTAGCTCAGTGGATAGCCAAATGGCTCACAGACAGGACCCAGGAAGTTAGGTCTAGAGAAACCGCTACCACAAAGAAGCCAGTCACCAGTGCAGTCCCTCAGAGCTCTGTGCGGGGGTGCCACTCTATAAGGGCCTCTGGCTTACCAAGTTTGCAAATGATTTCAAGACAGGAGCAATCATAGAAACTCCCAAGACATGAACATCTTACAGGAAGGTCTAACACAGACAAATGACTGATGCCAAAGCCATAGCTTAAAACCCAGTGGCAAGAAATGCATAATAGTACCTTTTGAGAAGTCAGCCACCCAGAGAAACAACGTCATTGATAAAACACCCCTAAATGTAGACACAGTAGTCTCATGTAGACAGTAACCTGGCTTTCAACCAACATATGTTGAAGATTGTACAAAAATCAATCTATGTCAATCAAATTCTAAGTAAGGGCATGACATCTAGGTCCAGGGAAGTCATTATGCTACTGTATTCAGCCATCACCAGACCCATCATTACATACATACAAATATGTCAAGCATGGGCATTAAATGCCCTTCTAGTTTGCCAACATACTAAAACACTTGTTCCCATAACACGTGTCCAGTGTGTTCTTAAAAATATCTAAACTAGTGCCATGCATCAGCTGTTCTCTCAGAGAACCATTTA